>NC_137017.1:12044515-12342015 GCF_032717465.1 Coenobita brevimanus | reverse complement strand
ATACAGTATACAGATGGAACGTTTGGTTGCCAGTAATGTACAAACGAAAGATTCAGAGATGGCCCAGTACGCTTAATAATACAGTGTAAGGATTATGTTGAAATACACTTTTGTAGGTGTAGTGTAGTAGTAAAAAAATCAAAATTAAAAACTTTTTTTCGTCTGTTTTTCTAGTAATGTTTTAGTAACAAGGGTTTTCCCATCAGTAATAACTTGTGCTTAACTTTTTACCAGCAGAGGTAGCCCTGGATGGCCACTCCCCCTGTGGGAGAAGACCCCCTGGGTTCCATGATACCCATTGCATCTGCATACCTCCATGGACCTATTTCCTCATTGGAGCCATTGCTACCATGGATCTATTTTCCCACTGCCCACCCACCCTGCCCAGTGCCCACCCAACCAATCCGTCCACCCACCCGACCCAGTGTAGCTGTTATTGACATGGCTGTAGACGTAAAAAAAAAAAAAAAAAAAAAAAAAAAAAAAAAACGGTTATTGGCTACCTCGTTTCCACTATAGCCTGTGTTGATTATTACCCGTCCTCGCCGTGGTGGGACTCGGGGACGGGTATTGTTTTTACTGTTTGTCTGTCTGTCTGTCTGTCTGTCGGACTGTTAACAACTTTATGCGAAAACCACTGGTGGGGTATGTCTGTCTGTCGGACTGTTAACAACTTTATGCGAAAACCACTGGTGGGGTATGTCTGTCTGTCGGTCTGTTAACAACTTTATGCGAAAACCACTGGTGGGGTATGTATGTCTGTCGGTCTGTTAACAACTTTATGCGAAAACCACTGGTGGGGTATGTATGTCTGTCGGTCTGTTAACAACTTTATGCGAAAACCACTGGTGGGGTTTTGACTAAAATTACCGGGATGATTAGCTATGATCCTCTTATCACCTGATTAAATTTTGGACCAGATTGGACCAAGGCTCAGGCTGTAGGCCCCTAAAATGTAAAAAAAATAATAATAATAAATAAATTAAAAATAAATAAATCGCCATAACTCCTTTCAGATTCGTCTTATCGACATGAAACCAAAACCTAAAGGTGCATTTTTCAAATCTGCATCCTGTAACATGCCCCAGTTAGCGGTAGGGGGGTCATTGTCAAGTGGGTCGGTCCAAGAATTTCAGATGGGCATAATATCGTCAGTTTTCACCCGATTTACTCCAAATTTGATATGTGACATCATTGACTTGATATCCTGTTGTGTTTATACGTCAGCACTAAACTGACTGCCGGGGACGGGTTTGCTGTGCCTTGCCATCGTTTCTTGTTTTTAATTAGCTCTAATCTTGGCCATCAGGGGAGCCATTTTAGCAACTGTAATGTATACATTTAAATTCTTCGTAAAAAGTTACACCTATTAGAGCTGTTTAAAAAATTCTTTTTTGTACCGGTATGCATCCCTCTCGATTTCCGTAAAGAACAGACAGACAGGCATTCTGTTTTTTATAAATACTGATGTCGCCGCTCTACAAATCTATGAACTTTAGTTTTTAACTTTACCAGATTAACACTCAGGGGTCGTCCGTATTTCTCGCAGTTTCCAAAAAGAGTATTAGCATCAGTAACACCTTGTACATTAAACGTTTGTAATTTATGAACTATCAGAAGTCGCCAGTTTTTCTCGCGGTGTTAATAGTAAGAGTATTAGCATCAGTAATACCCTGTGCTGATGAACATTTCTAAATTATCAAGTCAAAAGTCTTAATTTTTTCTCGCAATTTTGGTAGCAAGTAATAGCATTAATAATAATTGCTTTATGCCTTGGATGTGCTTAGGTAATGGGAGTAATGACTGAGCAAGAGAAGTGAGCATTAAGAGAGCAGTAACAAAGAGCAGAGCAGTGGACTCAGTTTTACACTTTTTACTCCAACTTGACCCAGATTTTCGTCCATTTACAACTTATTACACGCAACTCAGAAAAAACACAATATTACGGCTCAGCATCCTTTCCTTAGCATCCCTTCGTGACAGGCATTGCATCTCTAAAGATAATGTATTGTTACAATTCGGCATTCATGATTGAGAGGTGACAATTTTGGGCCAAGTTAGTGTAAAGAGAGTATAGCATGCCAAACCTAACGACTGAGCGAGGAAAGGTTAGCCCATTCACACAAAGACCATACATTTTATTTTGTTTATTTATTTATGCAGCTTTATTCAGCTTAGGGTGGGCGTCTGTTCATGAATAGGACAGTAACATTATTAGGTAACTACTGCTGTAGGAAAAGTCTACCCTAGGGAGATTATTATCGTCACTAGATAGCAAGATTATAGAAATGATGTCGTAGGGAGGTAGGGCCTAGAACTCCTAACCCCTTTTAAACTCCTTTTTCCTATCCACTTTTCACCTCTTTCCCTCCTTTCTTCCTTCCTTCCTTTCCTTTCCTTTTCATTTCTCCCTCCTCGTCGTCATCAGTCATTATTATTATTATTATTATTATTATTATTATTATTATTATTATTACACAACCCATTTATTTCATTTCTTCCTATACACCGTAATGATGATGATGGTGATGATCTGGCCCCAAGCTCATCTCAGCTTGAACCCGGTGGGCTGTAGGCTGTCGCTTTTCTTACAATCCACCATCTTCATTTGGGGTATAGAGAGGTAGATGAATTGGACGTTTGTACAGCCGAGCAGCGGAGTCACCCAGTGATATTGGTGCCACCACTTGAAGGCGTCCCTACAGCACCATGAAAACTTAAAACTCATAAACCTCCCATACTTAGCATAGATGAATTTACACACACACACACACACACACACACACACACACACACACACACTGTTGGAATTTCTGATCCGGTTTAGCTCATAAGTCTACACTCGCACACTCTCATTAGTATTATTACGCGTTATCTTCACACTCAACCTCACGTCTCTCTCTTTCTCTCTCTCTCTCTCTCTCTCTCTCTCTCTCTCTCTCACACACACACACACACACACACACACACACACCGCTCGCTGGTGCAGTGGTAACGTTCTCGCTTGCCAACTGGTGGACGGGAGTTCGCGCCTCGCTCAGGTTGCGGAAAGTTTCACTGACGAAGTGGGTGGTTACTGTCTCCCTTGAGCAAGGGGACGGGTGTGTGCGTGTGTGAAGGTCACAGCCTTGCCCTTAGATCGGACTATATGAGCTCCCAGCTCCCTTCCGGGAGGGTAAAAGCTGACAATCACGACCATCAAGTGATCCTGACCGACCCGGTGAATTACACACACACACACACACACACACACACACACACACACACACACATATATATATATATATATATATATATATATATTCACTTACCTCCCCTATTCTCGCCGGCACCCCACACTGACACCAAACTCCAATTTACAGTAGTTTTCCCTGTAGTTTTCCTCCTCCTCCCCTTTACTTCCTTTCTCATATTTCTCTATGCAGTCCCCATATCCCCAGTCAGTTATGCCTTCCTCATATTCCTCTAACCCCCACACATCCCAACCATCCATACGCCACTTCCTCTCACACCTGTCCAACATCCACACATTCCCACACACATTCCCCGCCGTCCACACCAACAGCACACATCCCAACCATCGCACATCCTCACTTTCCCAAACCCCAACCATCCAAGCGTAACTTTTCCTTTCACACACATCACTCCGCATTGCCACACATCCCCAACCTCCCAGACATTCCTGTCATCCACACGTTAAATTTCTCTCACCCATATCCATACACACACCCACATTTTCCAGCCATCCATTAACCTGTCTTCCTCTCACCCTGACCACACCTGACTCTTGTTCATATTCTTTCAACACGTACTTAATTGCATTACCCAGACCTCACCCTTCAATCACACACTTTTTTCATTCCTTATACTACTCATACTTCCCACACACATATCTGTATTATCCTTCCTACACACACACACACACACACACACACACACACACACACACACACACACACACACACACACACACACACACACACACACACACACACACACACACACACACACACACACACACACACACACACACACACACACACACACACACACACACACACACACACACACACACACACACACACACACACACACACACACACACACACACACACACACACACACACACACACACACACACACACACACACACACACACACACACACACACACACACACACACACACACACACACACACACACACACACACACACACACACACACACACACACACACACACACACACACACACACACACACACACACACACACACACACACACACACACACACACACACACACACACACACACACACACACACACACACACACACACACACACACACACACACACACACACACACACACACACACACACACACACACACACACACACACACACACACACACACACACACACACACACACACACACACACACACACACACACACACACACACACACACACACACACACACACACACACACACACACACACACACACACACACACACACACACACACACCTGGACTCGTCTCATCCCCGCCCACCGATACCACAGATACTTTCCATCCCCAGCAAACTTCACCACTTCAACCCCCTCGTCCCACACTTCATCCACATATCCCCCACACCCAAGCATTTCTGTACACACCCACACATCGCCCTACCCACACACCTTCCCCCACCCAATCATCGTCACACCCATATCCCCACATTATAGTCAGACCCGCACTATTACTTGCTCCACACACACTCATTACAACCATCCCCATCCATACTTCCCATATATACTACACTGATTATATCATCTTACCCATACGTATGGAAGTGAAGCTTGGACGTTGTTGGAGGGACACAAGTCAAGAGTGAGAGCAGTGGAAATGAGTTATTTGAGAGGAGCTCGTGGAGTCACATGGAGAGGCAGACTGACAAATGAGGATGTGAAGGAGCGTTGTGATGTGGATGTGGATGTGATAGGAAGCATTAGGAGAAACACACAGAGGTGGTTTGGCCATATGGAGAGGATGGAGAGTGAGAGACTGACGAGGAGAGTGTATTTGAGTGATGTGGAGGAGGAGAAAGGGAGGGGAAGGCCAAGGACGAGATGGAGGGATGGAGTGGAGATGTATATGAGAGAAGGGGGTGTGAATTTGGAGCAGGGTAGTGAAATGGCGGGGGACAGGGTGACGTGGGGGCGATTTATTTGTGGCCACCCCGTATAAGGGATTAAGGCATCTGGCAATAGATAGATAGATAGACCCATACTCCACATCTGTCTCCCCACACACCCCTTCTTCCACCACTCCATCATACCACAGTGTCTTTCGCTTCATCCACACTCACCCTAAGCCTCCCTTCCTACACCCACGCACTCCCTAAGCAGATTACACCTTTCTCTCTCCCTCCTCCATCCCCTCTGACCCTCCCACACACTCCCACACGTAAAATACCTACACTGAAACGTATCTCTTGTCACTGAGCTCCCTTCCCACTCCTCTCTCACTCATTCTCCTTTCCCATATCCCAAGTGCACAGTCATACTTCCCCTCCCCCACTTACACTTATACTTCTCCTCCCCCATATTCAACCTCTACCCCACCCCCTCCCCTTCCCCCTCCCCCTCCCCCTCCCGCAACCAGCGCGTGCGTTTGGCTGGGGTGAGGTTAAAAAGTGAGGTTGGAAATAGCCTGGCAGAAGATCTAGCAGACCACTCCTCACACACACACACACACACACACACACACACACACACACACACACACCTTTGTGCCTCCCATTTCTCAGTTCATTGTGATTCTTCTTTGCCTCCTCCTCCTCATCATCATCGTGATCATCATCATCATCTCTCCTTCTTCCATTATTTGCATTCTCTCTCCCATTTTTGGCATTTCCTTCCCTCCCATTTCCCTCTCCCATCTTTATTTCCCTTCCCGTCTCCCTCTTATGGTAGTTTTTGTGTTCCTCGTTTTTTCGTGTGTTTTTATCCCCATCTTCATTTTCTTCCATTTCCCTTCCTCTCTTCCCTCCTTTTTCTGCTCCTTCCTCTTCCTCCGTTTTTATTTTCCGTCTGATATTCCCTCACTTTTCGTACTCTCTCTCTCTCTCTCTCTCTCTCATTTTCTTTTTCCTTCATAATATAACTTTTCTTTTTCCCACTCTCCACTCCCATTTTTCCTGCACATCTGATTCAAGCATTCCCCACTTACTGCCTCCTCACTCGCTTCTCCTCCTCTACCTCTCCCTTTCCTTCTTATCTCCAACGTTATCCAGCCTTGCATTGTTGCTGCCCACAATACGCTAACGGCAGACCCGTTTTGTATCTCTGACCTCCTATTGTGGATGGTGTATTTGCAGCTCATGTAAGTGTTTTTGTTGTGGTTGTTATTTTGTTGTTTGTGTACTGTAGTTGTGGTTTTGTTATGTCATTGGTGGATGTCAAAGTTGTTTTGTAGCTGGTTTATGTCCTAGTTTGTTATTGTCTGTCATTGTTGCTGGTGTGTGTGTGTGTGTGTGTGTGTGTGTGTGTGTGTGTGTGTGTGTGTGTGTGTGTGTGTGTGTGTGTGTGTTTCATGACCTCGAGCCACATAGACACACCTGGCAGTGCACCTGTTGTGTGACAGCTGATACGTCTACCTGAACACTTGTGCATTCATGTGTGCCATTCCTATTCATGACCAGAGAGGGCTCAAGTTTTGCTGGGGATGTGGTGATAGTGATATTAATGATGGTGATAATGAGGATGATGGTTATAATGCTGTAATTATGATGGTTGATGATATGATAATTGTGATGGTGATGATGAGGATGATGGTTATAAGGCTTTAACGATGATTGTTGATGATATGGTGATTGTGATGGTAGTGATGATAATAATGATATGATGAACTTGCCTTAATGATTGTTGATGATGATGACTATAATGCTATAATGATTGGCGAAATGATGATGATGGTGGTGAAATGCTAATACGTTGGTGAAGGCTTAGTTGCTGGTTATAGTTGCTATGTGTCATTGTTGCCAGCGTAGTTGTGTTGGAGGTAGAGGCACATGTAAACAACTGTCTCACCTCCCCCACCACTACATCTGTTGCCTGACACCTGATACTCTTGGCACACCTGGCATTAACACCGGTACACCTCTCACGACCTTACCTCTTCATTTCCTCGGCTCTTATATTAGGCCGAATAAAGAGATGATGGTGATGATTGATGAGGATGGTGGTGATTGATTCTAATATGATGAAAACGATAATTGTTGATACTGAGGATATCTTGTTGGGGGTGGGGGTGGGGGTGGTGATTGATATAAATGTGGTGAAAATGATAATGGTTTGATAATGAAGATATCTTGGTGGTGGTGGTGGTGGCGATGGATGATTTAAATGTGGTGAAAATGATAATGGTTTGATACTGACGGTGCCTTTGTGGTGCTGGTGGTGGTAATGACTGAACCATAAATATTTTAATGCAAGAGAGGAGTGTTTGTGCAGTGAAGGTAATTAAGAATGGTTAATAATATCACACACACACACACACACACACACACACACACATCCTCGCTGTCAACCTTCATATTCTTCATTTGCGTTACATATATTCGCCTACTCATCCATCCACACCTAAACACATATACACTCAGCTCACCTTCTCACCGCACCTCCCTGCCGACATGCCACACACGTATCCACAACCCAGTCTACCTCCTTACTGCACCTCCCCACTCTTCCCCCTCCCCACACGTATTTACACCGATCCCACCTACGCAGCACACATCCCAACACCTCCCCACGCACTTGCCAACCCACCTCACACACCCATTACCCCACCCACCTGCCTACACAACCCCCACACCCCTCCAGCTCTTGGAATCGATTGAGTAAGCCAGTAAGAAGTAGGTGAGGAGACGACTCGCTCAGGGTTACTCTATTATGAGCACCAGGGCGGCGAGGGAGCTGCTGCCATACCTCGCATTCCCTCACACTTAACTCATGGTGGCTTCTTGTGCTATTTTTATGTATTTAATTTCTCTATGTCCACTTCTGCCACACCGGTACCATTGCATACTTACGTAACCACTTAACTGAGCCGTGGCGAAAACTTGAAGTGAGTGTTGTACAGTATGTTCTTTCACATGTCTGCATCTTGGCGGTTAATGCTGATAACATACATACTCTAGCACAAAGAAATATAACCTCAACAAAATTTCATCTGTCAATTCCACTGCCTCTCACTGCAGACACCCCCTTCCCCGTTCGTACCGCATGCCCTCTGTGGAGAGATCCGGTTTTGCAGTGCAGCACATCATCTGAGCTGTGTTTAATTATCCTTGCTTTATTTCGTATTTAATTTTTGTTAAAAAAATAGTTGCTTAGACAATGGGTATTTCTGTCTTTGCTTTAAAACTTCTGAGTCCTCTCTCTCTCTCTCTCTCTCTCTCTCTCTCTCTCTCTCTCTCTCTCTCTCTCTCTCTCTCTCTCACACACACACACACACACACACACACACACACACACACACACACACACACACACACACACACACACACACACACACACAGTTGTAACGTTCTCGCTTGCCGTCTGGTAGACGTAGACGGGAGTTCGCGCCTCGCTCAGGTTGCGAAAAGTTTCACTGACGAAGTGGGTGGTTACTGTCCCCCTGGAGCAAGGGGACAGGTGTGTGGGTGTGTGAAGGTCACAGCCTTGCCCTTAGATCGGACTATATGAGCTCTCAGCTCCTTTCCGGGAGGGTAAAATGCTGACGATCACGACCATCAAGTGATCCTGACCGACCCGGTGAATTACACACACACACACACACACACACACACACACACACACACACACACACACACACACACACACACACACACACACACACACACACACACACACACACACACACACATTTTTGTTCCGAACTCAGATATCTCCCCCATTCTAACATTGTATTTATTTATTAATTTCTCTTGTTGACCCTTGCTGACGTAGGTAGGCCTCACATGACAATACACTGGCTTTCCCCACACCACCCAACGTTTCTCTTAGCTGAGTCCCTCCCCCTCACCCTCCCACCCATCCTCCGTCTCGCTTTTATCTCCTTTCCTCCCACGCGTTCTCCTTAACTCATCCCTCTCCCATCTCTTTCTTCCTCTCCTATCTCTCCCTCTCTCTCTCCCTCTCCCGTCTCCTTCTCCCTCTCCATCTCCGCCCCTCCCCTTTCTTCCTCTCCCATCTCCTCCTTCTCCTCTCCCTCTCACATTGCCTTCTCCCCCTCTCCCATCTCCATCTCTGTTTCTCCCTGTCCCATCTCCTTAACCCCCTCTGCCTCTCCCTCCCTTTCTATCTTTCTCTCTCAACTCCACTCCCCCTCTTCATTTTTCCTCCATTCTCCTCCCCCCACTCTTCCCTGCCTCCCTTTCACCCGTCTTCCTTCTCTCTCCTCCCCTCTTCCCTTCCCTTCCATACACCGATTTCCCTCTACCCCCTCCTCTACCAACATTTTCCCCCCTCCCACACTGTCGTCCTACTTATCTTTCTCCCCCTCCCTTTCCCCTCTGTCTCTTCTCTCCTCCCTCCTCTCTTCTACCCAGTCCCTCCTCTTACCTGGTCCTCCTCCTCCTCCTCAGTTCCATTCTCCTGTCTCACTGTCCCTCTCTTTCCCATTCCTTTCCCTCTTCTCCTCCCCTCACCTTTCTCATCCTTCTCAGCCCTCCCTGTCTCCACTCTGCCCTCTTCACCCGGCCTCCTTTATCCAGAACCATGTAGGCTAGCTAAGGTGTGTGTGTGTGTGAGAGAGAGAGAGACAGACAGAGACAGAGAGAGAGAGAGGAAGAGAGAGATGGGCTTGGTTGATAGGATGACGTAGCAATGTGGTAGAGGGATGCGCAGTGGATAAGATTCATCGTAGTGAAGACAGAAGGGAAGTAAAGCTCAGATAATTGACGTTTGTTTTGTTATTACCTTTTTTAGATACTGGAATATATAACAACCCAACCCCTTTTCTCGATTTTTCCATCTCATCAATCCATCCAACCATTTCCCCTTTCGTCTGTTCGTCCCCTTCTCGCTGTTCCCCTCACATCCCCCTTCTTCCTCCTCCCCTTTTTCCCCCTCCAATCCTTTTTCCCTCTCCCTTTTTTCTGCCCAGCCCCTTCTCATGCATTCCTTTTTCTCCCCTTGCCTCACCCCAGTTACTCACCCTTCTCCTCCACCTCCCTTCATCTCTTCCTCTGTCTTTCCCCATCTTCTGTCACGCCCTTGTATGCCATCCTTGCCCCACATTTTCTTGTCCCTCTTCCTCATATTTTTTTCTCCCAGTTACTGCACCATCTTCCTCTCATTTTTTCGCCTCTTCTTATCACTCTTCCTGCAACCTTCCCCTTCTTTTCATTCGTATTTTATATCCACCCTCCCCCATCCATTTTCTCATTTCCCCCATCTTCCCAGTTTTTCCCCAGTGCTTTTCCATCTTCCTCACTCTTCCTTCCCCCATCCTTCTCCCACACATCTCCCTCGTGTTGGTCCGCCCACGTTTTTTCCACACATCGCCCCTTCCATTATCCACCTTTTTTCTACTTTCCCCTTCCATTTTTTGACCACATCATCTTTCTCATCTCTCCCACCCTTTTCCCCATCCTCCTCTCCTCCCCCTCGTCCTCCCACCTTTTTACCCTCACAGTTTCACCTTTTCAGTTCCATCCCCATCTTCCATTACCATCTTGTTTATCACTACCCATTATTCCCCATCTCCATCATTATCCCCATTCCCCACCCATATTATCACACTCTTTACGCCCAGTCCTCCTCCATTTCTTCCTCACATCCTCCTTCCTCTTTTCTTCCTCATCTGCCTCCTCCCACTCCCTCCTCAGTCCAACTCTTCCCCACATCTTCCTTCTCCCTCACTTTCTAATTTTTTCCCTCACTTTGTCCACTGTCCATCTGTTCCCCCAGTTCCTCCTTCTCCATCTCTTCCCCCTTTGCCTTCCTCTTCCTCTCACTTCTTACCGGTCTTTCCCCCACATCTCCATCACGTCCTCCCCCTTCATCCAGCACTTCATCCCTAATTTTCTCTTCTCCCCACATCTCCCTTCTCCATCCCTTCCCATCTTCCCCATCTCCCCCCTCCCCAATCCTAGCTTACCCACCTCCCCCTAAAAGAATGAAGATGCCCATTTAAGTTGTGGGGCCCTCCGGAGGTGCAGTACTGGGAAACACGGCAGCGTAATTACCCGGAGTTGAACCACGGAAAGATTTTAGGGTGGTGGATGTGGTTAATCTGTGCTGGTGGAGGATTGCCTGGGTAATGAGTGGTTAATTAGATGCTCTGGTTGAGGTTATTTTAGGTTCATTAGCCTGAATTGAACCACATGGGGGGTTTTGTGGTGGATGTGGTTAATATATTATGGTTTAAGCGGTGGAGTGATTGATTAAATGCTTTGGTAGGGTATTTTAAGGGGTCATTTTAGTTTGAGTGGCTAGAGTTGGACCACGTGAAGGTTGTGTTGGTGGATGTGGTTAGTCTGTGCTGGCTGAGGTTTAGGCGGTTGATGAGTGGTTGATTAGGTGCTTAAGTTAGGTATTTTAAAGGGTCGTGTAGGTTGACGTATGGACAGTTAATGAGTAAGTAATTGAGTGAGTGAATGGTGGGAAAATGATTAAGCAGATGGGCAGGTTGGGTAATTTGGAGTTCATTGGAGATGGAGGTTGGTTAATTGAATCGAAGGTTGTCCACGTGCTGTTTGGGTGTTAAATGTAGATATTTCAGGTGGTTAGGCCGAGAATTGGGTTGAAGATGATGGGTTTCGGCGTTTTCTTAGCTGGTTGTGTGTTCTGCAAAAATAGATAAATAAATGATTAAGTAAGCATAAATAAATAAATAATTAAAAAAATAAAAGCCAGGTACCGGTACCTAAGAAAATATCCACGAAGGTAAGTTATTGGTAGTTTAGTACGGTATTGGTAGTGGTCACATAAGTGAGGTGTTGCTACGTTCGCTTGTTTGGTGAACGCATTGGTTAACTAAATGACTGGGTTGAAGGCAAGTTAAGGCTTTTGGGAATGTGAAGTAATTAAAGGTAGTATAACTTTTGTTTGAGATAGGGTAAGAGCAGTGCAAAGGAAGAACGCAGTAGCGAGTGTGTCCATCCATATAAGGTTATTTGTTAATGGTAGGTTATGACGTTGGTTTTCCTAAAAGTAAGTTAGGTTTGGTTGGCTTGGGTTAGGTTTGGTTTGATGTAAGGTTAGAGGATTCCAACCAATGCGAGCAAGGCATGACGTTACTCCCACCTCTGTATGCAGCCACTTGGCCTTGCAGATGTAAGCGGCGTATAGTATAATGAGAGATGTAAATAAACTGCATCATTGGAGATTGTGTTAATCTCCTCATCCCAAGGAGTCTCTTCTCAGCACAGTAAAAGCGTTGGATAATGATGATGATGGTGACGACGACTGTGATGATGATGATGAGGAGGAGGAGGAGGAAGAGGATAGTGGTGGTGGTGATGGTGGTGATGGAGAAAAAAGATGATGTTGACGATGACGATAATAAAAACGATGAAGTAGGGGGTAAAGGATAGGCCTGTCATGGTGATCAAGAGTTGAAAGTGACTAAGTGTGAGTGAGTCAGAGTGTGAGTGAGAGGGAGAGTGAATGAGTCAGTAAAACCGGGGAGAGAGAGAGAGAGTTAAGCTTGCTTGTATAAAGTTAGTCGAGAATGATAGGGGTTGCCTGGTTGCGAGACGATTCTCTCTCTCGCTCTCTTCCTGGTATTTTCATGAATGTTTCTTCTTTCACCTTTATATTTTTTTCTCCCGTGTCTGCATTCCACTCTTGCTCCCGTCGCTCCTGTCACGTTTTATTGCTCGTCTTTCCACTTCAGGTGCCTCTGCACCGAGTGACAAGCCTTATGGTTTCTTGTAACTTAAGAAACCATTTACTACGCTTTGTGGTAGCCATATAAACAAATAACGGGGAGATGTGGAGGCTGCTATGTTACCTCTGTTAGCTGGCTGGAGAGACGCCAGTGTGGCGTCCACCCAAGCTCCAAACCTACACACATCACCGCGCCTCGTTTTGAAGAGGCACTATGCCTCAAGGGAACTTCAGTTCACCGTACGGGACGGCAGTACAGGGGCAGTTGCTCGCCGGTGGTTGATGGGTGTGCTTGGCCAGACACACCGGGGTAACACAACAACTGCAGTTATTATATTTTTTTTATTTACTACTACTACTACATCATCATCACCACCCTCAGTAGTAGTAGTGATGGTGGTGGCATGACCATTATTGTTGTTGTTCTTCCAGACCTCTCGCAGTCCCATTCACCCTTCCATTTGGCCTTGACTAACCCTTCTCTTCCCTAGAACTCCTTTGAATCCACCCCTATCCCCTCCTTCCGCCATCCC
Source organism: Coenobita brevimanus (assembly GCF_032717465.1). NCBI lineage: Eukaryota > Metazoa > Arthropoda > Malacostraca > Decapoda > Coenobitidae > Coenobita > Coenobita brevimanus. The sequence continues at coordinate 12,328,600 of NC_137017.1, read as the reverse complement.
CTGCCCCCTCCTTCCTACGCGAGCCACCGCCTCTCCTCCACCTCCCCCATGTTCCTCTTCCTTTATCCCCTCCTTCTCCATTCCCAGTTCCGTCCCCCGTCTCCTTTTCCCTTCTCCACCTCCCCATCCCTTCCTCTTCCCATCCCTCCTTCCCTCATCCCCTGTCTCCTCCCTATCCCTCCTTCCCTATCCACTGTCCCCTCTCCATCCCTCCTTCCCTATCCCCTGTCCCCTCCCCATCCCTCCTTCCCTATCCCCTGTCCCCTCCCCATCCCTTCCTCTCCCCATCCCTCCTTCCCTCATTCCCTGTCCCCTCCCCATTCCTTCCTCTCTCCATCCCTTCCTCCATCCCCTCCTTCCCTCATCCTCCGTCCCCTCCCCATCCCTTCCTCTCCCCTGCTTTCCTCCCTCCATCCCCTGTCCCCCTCCTTATCCCCTATTCCCTCCAGCCCACACGAGCCACTGCCTTTCCTCTGTCCCCTGTTCATCCACTTCGCTGTTGTGACCACACTTGATTCACTTGACCAACGCCAGACGACTTTGTTCATGTGAGCGAGGTTGTTGCCAGATATCTCCGTGACTTCTCCCTTTATCAGTTTGTTTTGATATCTCCAGACGATTCAGTCAGATAAGCAGACCAACTTCGGTAAGGTAGGGAGTTAGATGGAGCCTTCTTCAGCGACTTTAATACGAAAGCTGTTACGGAGGTTGATTGACATTGTCTAGAAGAAAATAGTAAACGAAGTTGTCATTGGGTCACATCTCGATGAATCCTGTCGCTCTTTCACACACACACACACACACACACACACACACACACACACACACACACACACACACACACACGGGTATTGAGTTCAGGTAAACCCCTTCAGTCGGATGACGTAGTGCTCATTTTGTTCTCGCGGTCTCCACAAGTTTTTATACACTGTAGGATAGACTTTTCAGAATGATGGGGTTAAACACGGGATTAATTAAATTATTTTTATTCGGAGGGGGCTTTCATCCTGGATATTTAAAAAATCGCATACTAGTAACAAGAGGAAAATAAAAATAAGTCACTTGGGCTGAGTAGGTTACCATATGATTCTATTCAGGAGAAAGACATTGTGGCAATGGGTGAAAGTGAACCGCCCGACACCGACTTACGGCGACATGATATATTTTTACGGGATATGTGGGTTTAACCTCTTCAGTAGCATGCCATATATGTACGAGTAATGTATAGTTGCTGCCTCCAAACAGTTTTGCTCGATAGGAAACACCCGTAGTAGGTAGAAAACTAATGAAGGCTGTATCTAATCCCTCAAGTTAGAAGCCTTTCCCTGGGTAAATAAAATTCGTCCTGGAGTGGCAAGAATAGTGTGAATCGTAGCCACTCTCGAGCCACAGAAGTCAACCGGAAAGGCAAATGAAAAAAGCAAATGAAAGAAGCCTCCTCTACACATGGCCTCGCGCACTGCAAAGACTCACACATGCTCCAGTACACTTTCTTATTTAATATTATGTTTTAAAAGCTCCTTTATTTTTCTGCCAATTCTCCAGTGCACATTCTTATTTAATATTCTGTTTTAAAAGCTCCTTTATTTTTCTGCCAAGTTAAGATTATTTGGTTCTTTTTGTTTTCCTTGATTAACAGCTTCTCGTATCGTAGCTCATTACCACATACCCTACGCCACCACGCTGACGTAGGACGGGTTGGGAAGCGGGTTGGCATTACAAAGGGGTTTGTAGTATAAGAAGGGAAGGAATACGAAGGATTAGAAAAAGAAAGAAGAAGAGGAAGAATGCAGAAATTGAGAAAAGAAATTGAATACTGAGAGTGAGGAATACGACGGATTAAAAGAGTAGATGCAGCAAAGGAAGGTAGGAATATAAAGAAAAAAAGGGAAAGGTCTGAATGATAGGACAGTGAAGAATATGAAACCTTAATGGTGAAGAAATACAAAGACTTGGAAGGGGATGGATTACAACGAGTGTTCATGGTCACCAGCTCAAACACCCCTAGGAGGCTGGAACCTCATGACCTTGCCAGCACAGGTATGCAGGCACACTTCTGACCACGCCACCGAGTTGTAAGATTTGTACCTTTTTGCGCAGTCCATAGACATTTGCCTAGGCATTTGATCTCCCCCCCCCTCCCCACCAGACCGACCTACATCCCATCTTTGCCTATACCCTCTCTCCACCCTTCACCTCCTCTCCATCCACCCCGCAAACTTGTCTCTTCCCCACTTCCCTCCACAGACTTTACCCCTCCTCTCCCCCACAAGCGTAATCCTTCCCCTCCCCCAGAAGCGCATTCCTACCCTTCCCCCAAAAGCGCATTCCTTCCCCTCACCCACAAGCGTATTCCTTCCCGTCCCCCACGATTGTATTCTTTCTCCTCCCCTCGCAAACTTTACCCTTCCCCTCCCAACACAGGCTGATTACTTCCCCTCCTCCCACCAACTTACCCCTTCTCATCCCTCCCACAGACTTGCCCCTTCCCCTCTCACAAATTGATCCCTTCCATCCACAAATTTATCTCTTCCCCTGTCTCCCATTGACCCCACATCACCCTCTCCCTCCCCTCTTATTCTCTGTTCTTTCTTCTTTCTTCTCCACTCCCCTTCATTCCCAGCCATTCCTCCTCACCCTTTTCCCCCTTCTTTCATTTCTCTCCATCTTTTCTCCTCCCCACCCTTTGCCCCTCCTCCCCCGTCTTCCCATTCTCCCCCTCTTCGTTCGTCTTCCCCCTCCCTTCTCTCCTCGCCCCTCGTCCCTACCTCCCCCTCTTCCCCACCGAGCATTTCCTGACCTTATGGGTTCTGATAATTGCGAGGAAAAAATAATGTTGTCGATCCTGACGACCTTGAGGGAGGAGTCTCTCTCTCTCTCGCCCCTGTATAATAAATATATATATATATATATATTGCATATTTCCATTTATACCCGCCTCGGTTTTCCGTGTTTGGAACCAATATCTGTGTGGGGTATCTGTCCTTGTGGAGACTGGGTTATATCCGTTTTGTTAGCTTTTGCAACATCAATTTATTATTTATCTGGAAAACTAATTATGTGGAGAAAGGTGATGTCCCTCGTTTGTTTGATTCTGATATACGTAGACACTGACAATACTTTTATCTTTTCAGGTAAGCTCAAAGGAGTTGTGAGGATGGAAGGCGAAACACGAAGGTAGGACGTAGAGAGAGAGAGAGAGAGAGAGAGAGAAAGAGAGAGAGAGGAACGGGAAGAAAAGAGAGAGACTGGAACAAATGGGAGAGGAGAAGGAGTAGAGAGATAGCCTACTGGATAAAGAAGAGGAAGGTGGGAGAGAAGGTAAGGAGAGGAAAAGTGAAAGAGAAGAATGGTGAATGAGGAGGAGGAAGAGGGATAGCAAAGGAAGGGAAGGAAAGTAACATTATGAGAAGAGTGAGAACGAGAGGGAGGAAAACACGTAAGAGAAACAATAGTGAGGGAGGGAAAGGAAGGTGTTAGGAGGGAAGTTAGGATGAGAGAGAGAGGGAGGAGGGGGAAGAAGGCATAAGGGAGACAGGGAGGGAAGATCAGTATGAGTGAGGAGAGAAAAGGGAAGGGATGAGGGAGGCGATGTAATGGTGATAAGGAGGATGGGGGATTGGTAGTTAAGGGGATGTGGAGTTGAAAGGGGGATATGGGGAGGTAGAAGAGTTGAAAGCTGGGACACTGGAGGGAAGGAAAAGAAAGGAGAGAGAGATGGGAACTAAGCAAGATGATGGTAGGTAGAAAAGGGAGGAAAGCAGAGAAGCAGATGGGGAGAGAGGCAGGGAGTCTGAAAGAGAGGTAAGCAGAGAAATTAGGGAGCAAGAAGGGAGTAAGGAGGAATGGGAATGAGGCAGGCAAGGTTAAGTGCGGAGGCAAGCAGGCAGAAAGGGATAAAGGCAGAGATTAAAAGGGACGAAGACAAAAAGGGAGGGAGGGAGGCAGGGAGGTGTTAGGCAGCAGGCAGGCAGGCAGGCAAGCAGATGGTGGGAAACGGAATGGGGTTACCAGTAATTATTGGTTTGTGTGGGAAAGGTGGCTGTGGTGGTGGTGGTGGTGATGAGGACAGTAGTGGTGATAGTTGTGGTGGTGGTAGTGGTAATACTTGTGGTTGTTGTGTTAATAATTGTGGTGGTAAAAGTGGTTGTGGTAGTTAACGTTAAAGGATAGTTGTGATTGTGGTGGTGATGTATGTGGTGTCTGTGATTATTGTTGTTGTGGTGGTAGAAGTGGTTGTGGTGGTTATGGTGATAGGATCGTTGTGGAGGTAATAGTTATGGTGCTAGTATTGGTGATAGTTGTGGTTTGTTGGCAGTAATGATGATAAGTTGTTTGTGGTGGTGATAGTGGGAGTTATTATTGTTGTAGTGATAATGATGCTAATTGTGGTGATGATTGTAGTTGTGGTAGTGGTAGAAATGCTGATAGCTGTGATGATGATGGTGTTATTTGTGGTGAAGGTAGTTGTAGGAGTTTTGATAATAGCGATGATTGTTTTTGTGTTGGTGATTGTTGGTTGTGGTGTTATTACTACTGTTGTGATCAGCTAGACAGGTCAGGTGCGGGTAAGGGGATGGGTCTGTTATGATGTGGCAGGGGTAAACCGGTTCTGCTGTCGGGCCCTGCTGCGGATGTCACTGATTGCATTGCGCAGTTGACCCTTGTGCGGTGTGGTGCGGTGAGGATCTGTCCGTTCTCCCCTTTGGGGCTAAGATGCGAATGAATGTGTTTGAATGGATGAGTAAATGGGGAGTGTGTCGTCCTGTCTCGGCTACCTCCCTTTCCTTGGGGGAAGCAGCCTAGGTATATAGATAGATAGATAGATTGTTTTTATGCAGATGGTTGTGGTGTTATTACTACTGTTGTGATGGGTGTAGTTGTAGTACTGCTAATTGTGGTGGATGTTGAGTTGTGGTGGTGGTGTTAGTAGTAGTTGTAGTGGTGGCGGTGGAGGTCGTAAGGGCCTGAAGGATGAGATCACTTTTATAACCTGATATCCTTGTGACCCACATTACTTCCACCCCCCCCTCGCACTCACTCACGCCACATACCATGCCCTTGCACTCACTCTACGCCACATACCATGCCCTCGCACTCACTCTACGCCACATACCATGCCCTCTCACTCACCCCACATACCATGCCCTCTCACTCATTCCCCATACCATGCCCTGTCACTCACTCACTCCACATACCATGCCCTCGCACTCACTCACTCCACATACCATGCCCTCTCACTCATTCACTCCACATACTATGCCCTCTCACTCACTCTGTCCACATACCACGCCCTCTCACTCTCTCCACATACCACGCCCTCTCAGTCACTCACTCCACATACCATGCCCTCTCACTTACTCACTCCACGTTACCATGCCCGCTCACTCACTCCACATACCATGCCCGCTCACTCACTCACTCCACAACCTTACTCATCCACACTCCACATACCACCTCTCACTTACTGGTTTCATATAACGTCACATAACCTCCTCTCACTCGTTCACTCAGTATACCAACTTCCCTGACTAATTTACTCATTACTTCTGCTATCACCCATATTGCTTATTCCATATACCCTCTCACACTTCTCACTTGTGCTAATTAGGTTTCTCTCTCTCTCTCTCTCTCTCTCTCTCTCTCTCTCTCTCTCTCTCTCTCTCTCTCTCTCTCTCTCTCTCTCTCTCTCTCTCCACCCACCTACACTTACATCCGCTCACACTCATACTCATGTACTCTCACTCACTCACCCACCCACTCACTCACAAATTATTTAACACTTGTGATTCACCCACCCACTCTGGCATCCTCACTTGCTCGCACCCTCCCTCACTCCCCCACTCACTGATTCACTCTCCCATTATCTTCAATCACTCTCCCCTCCCTCTCACACACACCGTCTCTTCACCTCACATTTTCCATGTCACTCCTCATCTCTTCTACTTGTGTTCTTCCTCGTCCCAACTTTCTCTGTACTCCACTCCCGCTTTTCTCTTCTTTCCCTTTTTATTTCCTCCGTCCATATTTACTGTCTGTATTTTTCCCTTCATTTTTTCCCCTTCACAATCTAATTCCTCTTTTCTCCTTCCCCTGTTCACATTATTTCTCTCTTAGGCTGTACATCTTCCTCTCATTCCCCTTGTCCTTACTCCCCCATCTCTCTCTCTCTCTCTCTCTCTCTCTCTCTCTCTCTCTCTCTCTCTCATTACTTACTTCTTCTTGTACTCCTCCCTTCTATTATCTTTCTTCCTTATCATTCCCTCTCTTCCCTCTCATTCTCTCTCTCTCCCCCTCCTTCCTCGAACTCCCTCAATATATTTCTCTATTTTTTTTTTATCCTTGTTTATTATTTATTTCTCAGTCTCATTTCTTTTTCTCTACCTCCGCCTCCCCCTCTTCTTCATACTGTTGTTATTATTATTATTTTTATTATTATCATTATTATTATTATTATTATTATTATTATTATTATATTTATTATTTCTTCACTTCACCATCCTCATTATTTTTTAGATTCATCCTGTATTTTATATATTTCATTTTTCATTTCTCTTCCTCTGTTTCTTCTTTATGGTGTGGTGTGGATCCCCCCAAGCTAGCACTGTGGTGGGCCCTTGAGTCCGGGGTCAGCAGGCACCCACGTGACCAATACCCCCCACCCTCACCCCACTACCCCCACCCTCAGTATCCTAAAGTTACCCCCCACCCCCGCCAGCCTTCACATTCCCCCCCCCCTCCCTCCCATGCTTCTGTATCCTTGCCCCTCCCTGTCCTTGTATCCCTCCCTCCCCCACCTCTCATACTTTAATTCCCCACCGCCTTTCCTCCATCCCCACCTTCCCCCGTCACTCTCACCCCCTTCCTCTGTCTTAAATCACTGCCCCTCCCACCCCTCCGCCATACTCTTCCTCTCCTGCCCTCCCCCATTGCCTCTCTTCTTTAATCTTTTCCTCCTTCCCTTCTTTCTCTGCTCCATTATGCTTTCTCCTAACCCACTTCCAGCTCCCCTTTCATTGAGTTGTTTCTTCCCTTTCTCCTTGTCCATACTGCTTCCCCCCCTACCCCCCCCCACTCTTCATCCATCTTACTCTTCACCTCCGTGTTATACCCCTTCCTCTCCGGCCTGCTCTTCCACCTGTCTGCACCCCCACCTGACCCCCTTCCCATCATACACTCCTCTCTCTCTCTCTCTCTCTCTCTCTCTCTCTCTCTCTCTCTCTCTCTCTCTCTCTCTCTCTCTCTCTCTCTCTCTCTCTCTCTCTCTCTGCTACTGAATTTACTCTCATTATTCCTTAACACTCTCCTCTCCTTTTCTCACCTTTTTACTCATATTCTGCTCTCCTCTCGCCTCCTCCCCTCTCTAACCCACCTCATCCTTCATCCCCTCTCCCCTTGTCTCCTCCCCTTCCCTCCCCTCCCCCTCTCCTTTTTCTCCTCCAAACTTTCCTCCAATGCCTCACTCAGTCACATATTTTCCGTCAGTTTTCCTTGTCTCTCCTTCCCCAAAATTATTTATACTCGTTTTTAGCTTTGTACGTAATGGCCGTGGCAGGAAAAGCAGTTGTGCACGCCCTCTTGTTTGTATGCTTGTTGTTGTGGTGGTGGTGGTGCTGTTATTATTATTATTATTATTATTATTATTATTATTGAAGGTGATGGGATGGTATTATTGACTATTTGGTGATTAGATATATACAGATTTTTGTTGTGGTGATAGTTGTAATAGTAGTAGTGATTCTTAGGTATATTGTTGTTGTACCCTCCCCTTCTTCCCCCTTCCCCCCCTCTGTGCTATTCCTGGCTAGTAGTGTGTTTGTTGATCCCCGTTGTTGTGGTGATGGGCGAAGGCGTGATGGTGGTTGTGGTAGATAGTTGTGGTGGTGGTTGTTTTGGTAGTGGTAGATAGTTGTGGTGGTGGTTGTTTTGGTAGTGGTAGATAGTTGTGGTGGTGGTTGTTTTGGTAGTGGTAGATAGTTGTGGTGGTGGTTGTTTTGGTAGTGGTAGATAGTTGTGGTGGTGGTTGATAGTGGTGGATGGCTGTGGAGGTGGTTGTGGTTGTGATGGTTGCTATTGTGGTGGTGGTGGTGAGATGCTGCTGATGGTGGTAGGTGGCTGTGGTAGTTGTGGTTGTTGTGATGGTTGTGGCGGATGTGGGTGTGGTAGTCGTTGTGGCGATGGTGTTGGGGGTTGTGGTAGCTGTGGTCGTTGTGGTGATAGTGGTGGGTAGTTGGTGTAGCTATAATGGCAGTTTGTGGTGCTAGTGGTAGGTGATGTGGTTGTAGTGGGAGTTGTGGTGATGATGGTGGTTGAATGTGGATGTTGTGGTAATTGTGGTGACTGTGGGAGGTGGATGTGGTCGTTGTGGTGAAGGTGGTGGGCGGATGTAGCTATATATAGTGGTAGTTGTGATGGACGATAGTTGTGGTAGGGAAGTTTTACAGTCTTCTTGGTGTTGATAGTGGTAGTTGTGGTAGATGGATGGTAGGATTTGGTGCTCTTTGTGGTGGGGGTGAAAAATAGAAATAAAGGTATGATTCAGCGAACGAGAGGTGGATTGGAAAAAAAAAACACGAAAGAAGATACTGTACTGCAAAGGAGAGAGACAGATAACAGTAAATTAGAGAAACACGTTATAAATTTTGAAGTTTTAGGTGTTTCACTCCGGTCTGTGTGGCCGAGAGCAGACCCATCAACTGCTGGCAAGCAACCGCCCCTGTAAGTCTGACTCATGCAGTGAATCATTGTTCCCTTGCAGCAGGCAAGAGGAAGCAGGGCGCGAAGAAGAGTGTGGGGGGTTTGCTACCTGGATGGACGCCACATTTGCGGCCCTCCATCCGATTAACAGGGGCACCATGGCTGGCTCCACGTCTCTCCACTGTTCGATTATATGGTTACTACCCAGCGTTTTAAAAGGTTTCCTGGGTTACAGGAAGCCATTAGGCTTGTCTTCCAATGTAAAGCCACCTAAAAGTGAAAAGAATAGTAATAAAAAGCGACAGGAAGGATGGAAGAAATAGAGAGGAGGATAGACTAGAAAATTAAAATGATAAATGTGAAGCAAGAATTAGGCAGCAGTACATCATGTGAGTGGATGATGGTCACCACCACCTACTACTTGGTCACAACCATAGTTATGAAAAATACCGAGAGAGAGAGCGAGAGAGAGATCCTTGCTTTTTTTATACTTCAACAATATCGTAGCTTGAGTAAATTAAAAACAAACAGTGAAGGAATTAAACAACAGAAGAACGGAAGGATCAGGAAAAGATAGAAGGAATAGGATTAAGTAAAAGGACAGAAAAAACAAAACAAATAGGCAAATAATGGAGGAGGAATAACCGAAGAGAGAAAATAGCACTGAAGACAACAGATTGGAGGGAGACGTACAAAAAATGAAAGAGTAACTGAAGGCAGAAGAAAAAAAGTAGGAAAGAAGTAATGAGTACAATTATAGAGGAATAAGGCTATGAAAAATAATATGGTAAAAGGAGAGAAAAATCTATAAACAAATGAATAAGAAAGAGGAGGAAGAATAGATGGAAGAATGGACTAATAGAGGGTTGGATGAAGGAGAAAAAGCTGAGATAAGGAAGAGGAGGGAAAAATATGAAGGGACAAGTTGACGGGAGAAGAAGAGTGAAGAGAAAATGATAAAAACATCGACTTAAAGAAGAAAGAGGAGGAAGAGAAATAAAAGAAGAGATAGATATTGATGGAAGAAACCGCTTTGGGATTACTGAGAATAAAAGGTGGAGGATTGCACCTTTGTTGGGGGGAGGGGAAAGGGAGGGTGGGGGATAAGATACGGGGGAAGGGGAGGGGGATGCACCTTTTGTTGAGGAAGGGGGGAAAGGGAGGGGGAGGAGAGGAGAGGGGAAAGAGGTTACATGAAATGGGAGGGGAGAATGTTGTGAGGAGAGGGAGATGGGGATGTAATTATCTTGCTGTTGTGATACTGGTGGAGGAGAAATGGGGGTGGGGAAGAGAGAGGAGAGAGAGAGAGAGAGAGAGAGAGAGAGAGAGGTCTGGAAAGGGGGAGTGGGAGGGAGAGAGGAACAGGTTTGAGTATTTTTAGGAATTAGAGAGAGAGAGAGAGAGAGAGAGAGAGAGAGAGAGAGAGAGACTGTAGGTTAAAAAAAAAAAAAAAGATGGAATAGGAAGGCAGAAGAGGTGTGGGGAAAACGGAGAAGGGATGGAAATGGAGGGAGAAAGGAAGGACAGGGAGGGAAGTGGAGAAGGGAGAGAGGGAGGAGAAGGGCAAAAGGAGTGAACGTGAAGGAAGAGGAGGGAGGGAATGATGGAAAAGGAGGAAGAGGGACGAAACAGTGGATAATAAAAGGGACGGTGCGAAGGCAGAATGTTGGCAAAGGGAGAGAGAGAGAGAGAGAAGGAAGACACGTGGAGCAGGGAGGGTGGAAAGACCAGAAGACTAGTGAGGGAAGTGGAGGAATGGAGGGGTTGATAAGATGGAGGAGGAGAGAAAACGTTAGAGGAAGGGAAGAAGGCAAGTGGAGAGAGGGAAGGATAAGAAAAGGGATGCGAAAAGGGAGGGAGGAAATGACAGATAAATTAGAAGAAGAGGAAGGAGAAAAGGACGGCGGAAGAGAGGTAAAGAGAGAGGATAGTGGAGGAAAGTGGAGGGAGAGAGAGTGGCGAGATTGGAGGGAAGAGGAGGGGGAATGGGGGGAGACTGGGTGGAGGGCTGTGTATATTTATGAAGACTAGTGGTCGGCCATCTTGGGCTGTGGGGGCTAGGGTAGGGGAGGGGGAAGGGAGGGGGAGTGTTGCAAGTGTTAGGGAGGGAGAGGAGAAGGGAAGGGAGGAGATGAGAATTACAAGTGGAAGGAGAGGGGAGGGTATGGGGGAGGAAGGAAGGGGAGGGGACTGGAGGGAGTTACTAGTGATGAGGGGAGTGGAGCAGAGGTAGGGAGAAGTAATAGTAATATCTAATTCCGCCACCCACCATTCTCCTTTTGTGGGATGGTGAGGGAGACACGTGTGCATCCCGGCAGGCACTCTATCTGGATGTATCGGCGCCAACACCAAAGCGAGACGGCGGAGGGAGGGAGGGAGTATTAGTGAGTGGAGGGGAGGGGAGGCAAGTGGGAAGAGGTGAAGGGAGGGAGAAAGGAAGAAGGTCGGGAGAAGGGTAGTAGAGGGAGTGGGAAGGGAAGAAGGGAGAGGAAGAGGTAGTAGATGGAGGGGGAAGGGGAAAATGGAGAGGAAGGGGTAGTGGAGGGAGGGAGAAGGGGAGAAGGGAGAGGGAGGGGGAAGGGGAAAAGGGAGAGGAAGGGGGAAGTGGAGAAGAGAGGGAAAGGGGGAGTAGATGAAGGGGAAAGGGTAGTAGAGGGAGGGGAAAGGGCAGGAGGGAGGGGAAGAAGTAGTAGAGGGAGAAGGAAGGTAGTAGAGGTAGAGGGAAGGATTAAAAGTGATGAGGGGGAGGGAGGGGAGACGGGAAGGAACTATTGAGAGGCTATTTGTTGAGATTATGCTTCCGGTTAGTACCAGGTTTGAATTGTAAGTAGTCGTACTTTTCCGTGTGTGTGTGTGTGTGTGTGTGTGTGTGTGTGTGTGTGTGTGTGCGTGCGTGCGTGCGTGCGCGTGCGTGCGTGCGCGTGCGCTTATGCGTATTCGTGTGTGCAAGGAGGTGCGGTCATATGAGTATAAAAGCAGTTTAAACAAACAGCAACAGTCTTCATACTCCTTCCAAGGCCGTCTGTTATAGAGAAGGCTGTCGCTGTGCCATCTGTTCTGTGAGTTCAAGACAAGCACAGTAAAGTTTCCAGTAGTCTTTGAGTATGGAATCTGTTTTGGAATTCAAGGCAAGGACAGTAAAAGTAGTACGATAATGCAGAAGGCTCTCCCGCCCCTCCCTACCCATCTATCCCCCATCCACCCGATACCGGCAGAAAAAAATGAGAAAGGGGAGGAGAGTGGGAAAGAGGGTATTAGTATAAAGAGAGGGGGAAGATGAGTAAAGAGGGTAGGGGATCGGAGGGGAGAGGAAAAAGGACAGGAAGGTATGTAAAGGTAAAGGAGAAAGAGTTAGGAGATGGGAAGAGAGCAGAAGGAGACGGTGAAAGAAGATGGTGAGTTGATGTGGGAGGAGGAAGGGAGCTGGGAAGGAAAGGATTTGAAAAGGGGGACGTAAGGGGAGGAGGAGCGTGGATGTGGGGGATGGAAGAGAAGGAAGGGAGATAGGATGAAAAGGAAGGGGTGTAGTGGCAGAGACAAGATGGAGGGGAGGGGGGAGAAGATGTAAGGGAAGGAGGAGGGATCTGAACGAAGGAGGGGATATAAAGAGAGGAAAGTAGTAGAAGAGACTGAGGGAGAAGATGCAAGGAAAGTAAGTGAGGGAGCGTGTAGAAGGGAGGGTGTGTGACGGGAGGGGGTAGAATAAGCTAAGCTAGTGTTGCAAGTGTGAGGGGTGTCGGGGGAGGGAGGGGGAGTGAGTGAGGGGATAGGATACTTGTTGCACCACTTCCACCTCCTCTCCTCCACCACACTCACCAACATTACTATCGTTTCCACTACACTCATCACAGTCGCTACTCCCACCATCACCATTTTCACCTTCCTACCACTGCCACCATCACCATTACTATTATAACTATCATTTGTTTCCATTACTTTCACTATTACCATAGCTACTTTAACAGCTCTGTTGCTCTCATAAATCTACCACCACTAACTAGGCTAGGCGAATATCACCACTACATAGGTTAACTATCACCACCGACTCATACTGCTACCACCTCCAAATAACCACCATCACCACGAAACTACAGCACCACTACCACACAACCACCATCACCACCAACATGCACGACAGCCTCCACCACGCAGTTGCTACCACCATCACCACGACCAAAACTACATACCCGGTAGCTGCTGCTACCACCATCACCACGACCAAAACAGCTGCTGCCACCACCACCACCATGACCAGATCAACCTCTTATCCTCCTTCCTCCTCCTTACTTCGTCTTCACCTTCCGTTTTCCTTTTTTCGTTTCTTTCTTCCTACACTTCTGCCATTTTTTATATATTTTTCTTTTTTTTTTTTTCCTTTTCTGTTCTCTACCATACTCTTCCCTCCTCGGCATCTCTTTCCCTTCTTACACTTTTTCCCCCTCATCTTGTCTTGTTTTCTCTTCTTTTTCCTTTCTCCTTTTTCTTTTATCTCCTGTGTACCCTCCTTCTTTTAACCTCCTTTGTTTCCTAAATATCCTTTGTTTCATCCACATTCATTCCTTTATTCCGTATCCTGTAATATTCTTCGTCTCCTTCCTTCTGAACTTCTTTTCATGCCCACCTCCTTTCATTCATCTCCCTCCCTCCCTTCCCCTTCATCTTGTCTCCCTCTCCCCTCTTTCCCATCCCTCCTCTTTTCTCTTCTGTCTTGTTTTCTTCCTACCTGGTATTCCTCGTCCCCTTCCTTCCTCCCCCTCAGTAACCTTCTTCCCATCCCTCAGCTTCCTCTCTCTTCCCCCACTCTTTTTACGCCTTCCCTCATTCCTCTTCTCGCTATTAACCGTCTTTCCCTCCTCCGTCTTCTACAACAAACAGCTTCTAAAGGACTGTTAGGCCTGTTGGTGTGTGCTTTCCTTTGTACTCCTCCCTCCCTTATTCTCCCTCCCTTCTTTCACTTCCTCCCTCCCCTCTCCTCTCCTCCGTCCCTACCTCCCTCCCTTCACGTTACATAAACCCTCTGTCTATCTTCAGTTCCCTCCCTCTTCGTATCCTCCTCCCTTTTTTTCACCTCCCTCCCTCCCTTCCTCCCTCCGTCCCTCATGTTGACTCCTCCCTCCCTCCACGTTACATAAACCCTCCCTCTATCTTAACACTCCCTCCCTCCCTCATTTTCGTCCTTCCCGCCCCCCCCCTCCTCCCTCCGTCACGGTCTGTGAGACCTCCGCCCTTACCTGTCCACCTACCTACCTACCTTCATTTGCCTCTCTGTTTACCTACCTACGTACAGTACCTACCTACCTGTCTTATATCTACCTACTTTCTTACCAACCTAACTACCTGTCTACCTACTTTGCTGTCAGCATACCTTTTGCCAGTCACCTACTTAAGTACCTACCTATTTTCCCGCCTGCCTGTCTGCTTGCCTGCCTATTTGTCTGTCTTCCTACCTGTTTGTCTGCCTTCCTGTCTGTCCGTCTGTTTGTCTTGTTTACCTACCAGTTGGCCTATCGACAAGTCTGTGTAGCTGTTTGTGTTTGTCTCCCTACCTGTATGGCAGTATCTATCTGTCTCTGTCTCCCCACATTGCCTACCTACGTACCTACCCACCCACCCACCTGCTGACCTATCTACCTTTGACCTTCTCTCCAACATACTTCCGCTTTCCCTCCTCTGAACTACTCTACCGCCTCCTTCCTTCCCGTTCTCTCTCAGTCCTTCTCTCCGTATTCTTCCCACTGCCCCTCTTTCTCTTGCGTCTCTCACTTTCTTTCCCCCTTTAAACATTCTTTCATGCTTCGTTATCTTTATAATTTCCCGTCTTTTATTACCTGTCTTTCTTCCATCTTCCTTTTTTTTTTCTTCCTCTTTTCCTACTTTCCTCCAGTTTGTCTCTTTTCTTCTCTGCTAGTTCTTTTTTCATACTCCATTCCCTTGCACACATCTTAATTTAAACATGCTTTTTTTTATTCCTTCCTTTGTTATTTCCTTCCTTCCTTCCTTCCTTCCTCTTTTCCTTCCATCGTGTTTTCATTCCTCCCTTCCTTCTTTCTTTCTTTCTTTCTTTCTTTGTTTTCCTTCCTTCCTTCCTTTCTCTCCAGCTTGGATAAGTAGTAGTGGTTGTGATGGTAACAGCGGAAAGTTTACTAGTGCAGTGGCGGAGAGAGAGAGAGAGAAAGAGAGAGAGAGAGAGTGTGTGTGTGTGTGTGTGTGTGTGTTAAGAGGTAGGGTCGTTGCTGAATAGGGAAGAACAGGTTTATATATCTTTTTGTCCATTGTGTAATTGCTCCTTTTGCTAACGACCTTGTTGCCATTGAGTTGTTGGTCAGGGGTTGCTGTCACGGCCATTCACCCTTTCATATCGAGTACTGTTTATTCATTTATTCATTTATTTATTGTTACGGGAGACTTAATGAAATGGTAAACGAGATCTACCGAAATCTTATTTACAACTACCACAACCACACCTACCACCAATAAAACCTTAACTACCACTGTTAGAACCACAGCTTCCACAACAGTCCGTGTAGTACTACCACAACAAAAACTACTCATCCCCATCAGTATTCTAACCTCACCAATAACACCAGCACCATCACCACTACAACCACAACAAGCAAGAGGTGGTGGTAATGAGTTGTTCAGTTTAATATGGCAGCCTCGACTCCACGTGCATCAAGGAGAGATAGTACAGAATTTTAACTGATCGTAATACCTTCAGGATTCTTCCACAACTGAGTCTAACCTGAAATAAGACTTTGACTCCAAGATGCCCAGCCTTAAATAAGACTTTGAGTACAAGATGCCCTGCCTTAAATAAGACTAGCTACAAGATGCCCTGCCTTAAATAAGACTAGCTACAAGATGCCCTGCCTTAAATAAGACTAGTTACAAGATGTCCAGCCTTAAATAAGACTTTAGCTACAAGATACCCAGCCTTAAATAAGACTTTGACTACAAGATGCCCAGCCTTAAATAAGACTTTCACTACAAGATGCCCAGCCTTAAATAAGACTTTCACTGCAAGATATCCAGCCTTAAATAAGACTCACTACAAGATATCCAGCCTTAAATAAGATTTTGACTACAAGATGCCCAGCCTTAAATAAGACTAGCTACAAGATACCGAGCCTTAACTAAGACTTTCACTACAAATGGCCAGCCTTCTTTGTGGTTGTAGTGGTGGTATTGCAGGTTACAGTGGTGGTTGCCTTGACTTATAATGGTAGTTGTTGTGGTTATGATGGTTGTAGTTGTGGTTGTGGTATGCGTGATTGTATTGGTTTGAGTTGCAGTTGTTAGTTTTGTTTGCAGTGGCTGTAGTTGTAGTGATACTGATGGTAGTTGTGGTTGTAGTGCAGGTAGTTGTGATTACTTTTTTCTTTCTTTGCTGTGATGGTAGTGGTGGTGGGTGTAATTGTGGTTGGTAGTGTATTGTGAGGTGGGTTGTGGTTGCAGTGGTTATAATGGTTATAATATGTGGTTGCAGTTGTGGCTGGTACGGTAATGCCTGGTGGGTTGTGGTGTTAGTAATCGAGCCTGACCTACCAGGGGCAAAACCCAACCCTTGCCCACCCCTACCCCTACACCATCCCCCCTCCTGCCCCTACACCATCCCCCCTCTTACCCCTAGACCATCCCTCCTTCTACCCTTACACCATACCCCCTCCTACCCTTACACCATCCCCCCTCCTACCCTTACACCATCCCCCCTCCTGCCCCTACACCATCCCCCGTACCCCTTCCTCCACCACTCCAACCAGTCTTCTTACCCCGAGCTTCGATCGTTTTACACTCCTTCTTCTTCTCCTACCCCTTCTTCCCTGTCCCTTCACACCCCTCTCCTTCCTCTTCTCCTTTGCTCTTTCTTTCTGTCTCCTTTCCTTTTCCTTCCCCTCCCCCTCCCGTTCCCTCCCCCTCCTTTCACCTTTCTAACTTCCCCTAGTTCATTTTCTTCTGTTTCTGTCACCAACCCTCTCCACCATCGCCCCCTCCTCGGTTCTCTCCTTTCCCTTTCCTTCCCTCCTCCATCCTTCCTCCTTCATTCATCACCCCCTCCCCACTTCTCACTATCTCATTCCTCTCTTGTGTTGATATGGATCTCTCTCTACGCCCAACTCCTCCTCTCCCCTCCCTTCCCATGATACGTCCGTTCTCTCCTTCCCTCTTCACTTTATACCTCATCCTTTCCTTTTCCATTTACTCCTCCCCTTACCTTTGCCTGTATCCTTCCTCTTGCATTTGCCCCTCTCCTCGTACCTTCCCACACTTCCCCCTGCCATTCTCCCTCCTCTTACCTTTTACATTTCCCTTCTTATCCTTTCTCTCCTCTCTCCCCCTAACCCCTACCTTCACCCATACCCTTACGCATAGCCTCGCGTCTTCCCCTGTACTTCTGTCCCCTCATGTCTCCCATCTTTACTCCTAACTTTCCCTCAACCCATAGTCCATCTCCTCCCCCTTCCTTGTTTCGACTATCTTTATCTTCCCCAACAAAGTACGCATCACCTTTCTCATTATCATTCCCTCCCATCCCTCCCCCAACATCACCCTTCCTTAACCTACCCTAACCTCCCCCCCCATCCCCTATCCCTCCCCTTACCGAACATTCTTTATGCTCGTCCTTCCCAACTTTCACATTATCACCAAACATGTTACACCGGTATTTATTTATTATATTTTATTTTTACTTTTTCCATCCGATGACGGCACCTTCATATACCGCAGTCGAACTATTTTATTCAGTTGAAGGGAGGCTTTCCGGTCTAAAAGGGTTGCACGTAGTCTTCATTAACCACTTCAGTACTGCGGGTCCCTCCTGAGTCGAATAAAATCTCCAGGTGTTGATTAAAAAAAAAAAAAAAAGAAATTGTAAAGTTATTAAGGAACCCCGTGTTCAAGATTTGCAAAAATCATGCATCCCAAAGAGCGCTGAGTAAATATAAGCAATATACCCTGGTATAAAGGAGTTCACTTGAAGGTGGTCGAACATATAGCATAAGCATAATGTTGGCAGGACTGAAGGTTGTAGGTACGTGGATTGATGCATAGAGGAGTACCGGAGACATGAGACTGAAGGCCTTATTATCGGAGGTTTACAGGCAGGTGACACTCTAGACTGGCTGTCATCTTGGAGCCATAGTGCATGTCTTGGGAGCCCATGAGGTAATCTGCAATAATAGGTCACAAAATTTCCTTACAACTTTCTTGAGGCAAAATTTGCCTTTTTATTTTTTTGTCATTCTTGTAATAGGTAACACACTAGGAGGCAAAGAAAGCAAGATTAATTCCTGGAGGATTCTTGATCTTGATGAAGTATTGGTTAAAAATTGGTTGGTTGCTACTCTGTCATCAGCAAAGTGGCTGTCTGGGTGTTTCTGCAGTTATCGTGTAACTAATTATTTCTGGAAGCAGAGTTTTGTAAGACGTTGAACATCAGTAGCAGCGTTAGTGGTTTCAAGTTCAGGGTGACCGTTGCTGTACCGTTAATATGGCTTAACCACTGATACACCATTTAGTAGCAAAGATGTACTGTACCACTTTTTGGGAGGTCATTTATGTGCGTGCGTCGCGTCAGCTGTTTTGGTAACCCGCGTTGTGAAAATTTTATATCCAACATACTTATTCCAGCGACGATCTCCATTTGAGTCTTCAAAGGAAGGTTTAATATGCAAGATGGGGGCCTTGGAGGTTGTGTATTCTGTTTGGGGGCCCACGGTGCAGAAGAGGTTTGGAATCACTGCTCTGGACAGTATTCTGGTTGGCTCAGGTGACTTTGTAGGTCATTATTTTCATGGGCTTACATGACGTGGTAGGACAATATTCTTATGGGCTCACATGGCCTGGCAGGACAATATTTTCGTGGGCTTACATGACCTTGTAAGACAATATTCTCAAGGGCTCACATGATCTGGTACCGGTATGACAATATTCTCATGGACATGCATGACCTTGTATGACAATATTCTCATGGACTTACATGATCTTGTATGATGATATTCTCGTGGGCTTACATGACCTGGTAGGACAATATTCTCGTGGGCTTACATGACCTGGTAGGACATTACTCTCATGGGCTTACATGACCTGGTAGGACAATATTCTTGTGGGCTTACATGACCTGGTAGGACAATATTCTCGTGGGCTTACATGACCTGGTAGGACAATATTCTCGTGGGCTTACATGACCTGGTAGGACAATATTCTCGTGGGCTTACATGACCTGGTAGGACAATATTCTTGTGGGCTTTGATGATTTTGTGGGAGAGTATTCTTGTAGGCATAGTGGCTTTGTAGAACCTGTTCATTATCTGTTTACTTCCAGCATATAACGAAGTAATTTACTCTTGTATGTTAATGCAAGCGTTGGTGTTAAGGTGATAATAAATAACAAATAAGAGTATTCACTTTCGTGTTATGCCAAATGAGAATTGAAAATAACATGCAGTAGGATACTTGGGTGTAACATGCAACGTAAAGATGTAAATAACATCCAGGAGATTCCCTGTGTAATATGCAAAATACAGAAAAAAAAAATAGCAGTATCATGGAGCATACTTAAGTGAAATAGACAGAATGAATCTCAAAGGGAGATACGAGTAGTATGGAAGGCTAAAAGTGGAAGAGTGAAAGAGGGACGAATGGAAAGGAGGGGGATAGGGAAGGGAAGCAAAAGGGGAGGGTAGGGGTAAGGAAGGGAGACACAGAATGGCAGGAGTGGGGTTGGGGTTGAGGGAGGGATGGAGTGGGGCTTAGAATGACAGGAGGGGGGTAGTGGTGAAGGATGGGGAGGGGGTGAAGTTTCTGGTGCAGAGTTTGAAGTAACAGCTGGTTCTTGTTCTTACTATATCAGTAGATGCTGCTTTTATTCTTATTAAGACTGGCGATTGTATGGTTGTTGTGCTGGTTTTAATGTGGTGATGTTGATATAATAATAATAATAATAATAATAATAATATCATCGAAATAATATTGGCAATAATAATAATAATAATAATAATAAAATGATAATGTAATCTTCATCGTCGTTGTCGTCGTCGTAATCGTCCTTTTTTTTTTTTTTCACTAAAGGGTGGGGTGTGATAGGATCCACAAAAGCAAGGAAAGGAATCGTACAGGAAATGGAAAAACTGCAGCAGCTTGCCAAGTGAAATGGGCCAGAAACTCATTCACACATGTATGTAAGTCTCTAGAACCCTGGCATCATTTGACTGTAGTTCGACCTATTAAAACTGGTAATAGAATAAATGCGTAATTTGTAGCATATAATAGTACTAATCGTGTTGTTGCCCTACATATAAAATCAATTTTAATGATATACCGATGCCTAGTTGGTGATAGATGATAGTAAAATTTGGCCTTGCTTGTGCCCTCTATAAGTGTGATAATTACTGTGGTTGAGGTCCAATTTGCAGCACCGGTATGTGACGGTAAAAAGTAGTTGTCGTAATTGCTGGGTGTGTTGATGGGAATGTGTAGGTCAGCGGTTCGTAGCCTTTAAGGAACTGCCCGTCATTGGGGTGATGGACAATGAAGTTGTGGGAAGGGAGAGGTTTTGGAAATCGTTTACAGGATTCCCCCATTCACTGCCGTGGTACCTGTGTTTTAATTTAGTTCCTTCATGCCACCTCTGCATGATATGATTCAACTAACATGTCTTGTGTTCACGGGGTTGATAAAAGCTACGATGTATCTAGCCCTCAAGTTGTAAAAATCTTGGAAACTTTTGTCTGGAGGATTCACCATTTGATTTAGAGACGATCTCGTGTTCAAGGGATTGATTAAAACTGCTGTATATCTAACCCTCTAGTCGATGAAACGTCTCCTAAGCAAAATAATATAATCTGGATACAATGTGACAAGAAAGGCATTATCTGACTGAGAGGTTAAAACTAAACTGGGAAAAGTAATTGTTTCCTTGACACATGTCCATTTTCTGTGCTTGGATATTTTATGTTTCACTGATTGATGTGTTGACGGGTGCGTATATCACTACCCCCCCCCCTCTTATTTTTGGAACGTCTGTTACTTTCTGATTATTACTTTTTGCCTTCAGAGCCGACATAAAGATTGTATTGTACCCTGCCTCATGCAAGACTTGACGGTCTCGTTCAGCCCCCCCAATCTGATGTATTTGAAAAATATTTTAAATAATTTTGACGGATGACTTGCATTTTGTGGAATATATTTGCATCAAGCGAACGTGCCAGTAGCGGTTTTGGAAATGGAGATCCTGAGTTGACAGTTTGTGGATCACTGGCGTACGGTAGGTTGTTGTTACGGTATGACTGGGTGGCGGTGGTGGTGGTGGTGGTCTTTCCACCTTAACGTGGCCTAGATTTTTGTCCCTTTGTATCGTTTTTCGTCAAGCTTAGGGTCAGAAAACACAATGCTAGGGTACCTACTACTTTCCATAGCACCTCTTCGTGACTAGCAGTTTTATACCATGTTGGAGTAAAAAGAGTGTAGTGGCAGTAAGGGTGTTGGGTGATGTGGTGGTGGTTGTGGGTATGACTATGGTGGTGGCGGGCATGGTTGTGGTGGTAGTGGTATTGGTATGTAAGTGTTGTGGTGTTAAAGGAATTGGAAGTGATGGTGGTGGTGGTAGGTGTGGTTTTGTGTGTGGTAGTGTTAGTGGTTATGGTTGTGATGGTAATGGTAATGAGTGTAGTGTTGATAATGGGTGTGGCTGGTGCTGTGGTGGGTAGGATATTGGGTATGGTGTTAGTGGGTGTGGTGGTGTCTGTGGTGGTAGTAGGAGTGGTAGGACTGGGCGTGGTAGTGGGGTTGTGATGAGGATGAATTTGAAGTAGTGATGATGATGATGACTCTCAGGGCAGTAGTTGAAGTGGTCGTGGTGGCGGCGACGCTGGGAGTGAGTTGTGGTGGTGAGGATGGCAGTATGAGTGGTTGTTGATAGTGGTGGTAGGTTTGCTAGTGATGGTGGGGATAGTAGAGAGAGAGAGAGAGAGTGTGTGTGTGTGTGTGTGTGTGTGTGTGTGTAAGAGAGAGAGAGAGGAAGGGGGGATGAAAAAAGATGGCGGGCGTCGACGTGTGGTCTCTTTCCTCGCTTTCTCTCCTCTTCCCATTCCCGCCTTTCCTTCCCATCCTCCCCCCTTTCGTCCTTCACCCTCCTCCCTCCAGTCTTCCTTCATCGGCCCCCCTTTTCCACCTCCTCCTTTCCTTCCCTTGCCTCCTACGTACGCTTTCTTCCTTCCCCTTTCTTCTTTCCTTCTCTCAACCGTTTTCTTTGCTCCTCTTCCATTCTTCCCTCCCCGTTCTTTCCTCCTTATCTTCTTTTCCTCCTTTATTCCTTGTTTCCCCCCACCACCACTCCCACCACCACTCCCATTCTTCATCTAATTTTCCTCCCTTTCCTGCACTATCCCTCCTTTCCCTTCTTCACTCTCCTTCTCCCTCCCTTCCATCCCCCCCCCACCTCTCGTCCGTCTTTCCTTGTATGTTCTTCTGTTGCGTCCTTGTTTTTGTATCCCCCCTTCCCCCCCTCACTTCCCTCCCTCTGCCCCCTCCCTTTCTCACTCTGTCGCTCCTTCATTCATTCTCTCACGCTCCTCTCCTCTTTTTTCTTTCTTCTATAATTTTTGTTTCTTTGCACTTTTTCCCTCCTCAACTTCATTCTAATCTCTCTCTCTCTCTCTCTCTCTCTCTCTCTCTCTCTCTCTCTCTCTCTCTCTCCTCACCGCCGTTTAATTTCTTTCTCCCCTCCTGCCAAATTGCCTCTCCATAAATGAGTGTTAGTTAATTGCTGACAGAAATAGGAAGGTGTCATGTAGTACAGGGAACAAAAAAAAAAAAAAAAATTATCGCTGCGCACTAAGAGAAGACAAGTGTGAAGGGCGTGCAGCTGCAGACCATGTACTTCTCTCATTGCTGTCTTTTCTTATCCTTTTTTCTTCTTGTTGGAAACCCAAGGCAGTCAGCTAACTCAGTCAACTAACCAACAAAAAAACACCGTCCCACTCACTACCCACCCACCAGCACTCGAGTAACCCATTGCACCGAAAAATAATGTTTCTCGTGGAAAACAGATGACTTTCAGTTTAGAGTCAAAATATTGTCTTAACCAAGTACGGTAAGTTTTACAGACAGCTTCTCAGTATTTAAACTTTTGATGAAAAAGATCTCCATTACCTTAAAAACGGTTTGACTGTCGTTTCCAGAATAAATCTGGTACCTTAACTTCGTCCGCAGCAGTGAGAAGGTTCTTCCCTACATCTGAAGGACGTCTTTCTCAATGATAAAAAATACACTATCTGCTTTTCAGTTCTTCATCTTTCCCTAATCCCTAACTGAATAAAATCAGCAGGCAGTACCCAGGGAAAAGGAAAGGTCCACTTTTTTTTTTTTTTTTTTTTTTAAGCATACAGACAAGCAAACAGTGGTTTATAGCAGCTCTTAGCTCGCAGGTACTGAAGGAAAGGTGTAAAAGCGCTGAGAATTGTGCATAACCCCGCACCAGATGTGTTTACGTGTGTCTTATATGCTTATAGATGTGTTCCCGCTCCTCGACTCACTGTGTGGGTGAAGGAGTTAGTAGACGTCAGAGATGCACATTGCAAGCGTGAACGAGTATGTTAACCGGGCCCTTTATAGAGCGTAAAGCCAAATTATAAAACATTTGAGGTGCGCGTTTGTTGAGCCTGGAAGGTTGACGGTGCTGCCTCTAGCGGAGAGTTGGGGAAGTATGCTATGGTTAGGAGGCTACTCGGAAGGGCAGTGGAGCGGAGGAAAGTGGAGCTCAGCTGGAGGTAAAATAGTGGAGGAAAGGAGGGTTGGAGAGGTGGAAGGAAATTTGTGTAGAAAAAAGTGAAGGAGGTAGGAAAATCTCTAAAAAGGTGGAGGATAGGAAAGAGAGTTGGAGAGAGTGGAGGAAACTAAGGGCATTAGGGAAGAGAAAGGAAGAAACCAGAAAGACGGAAGGTAGGAAGAGCGAGGGTGGAACGGAGGAAAAGAAAAAAAAATGGTAGGAAGCGAAGATGTGTGGAGGTTGAAAACAGTGAAGGAAGGAGTTTAAGAGATAGAGGGAAACTGACAAGGAGAAAGGGAGACAAACAGTGAGGTAGGAAGAGAATGATTGTGAATGATTAGCCTGGACTGGGGGGAAGGAGTAGATTAGAAAGGGATGGTGGAGAGAGAGAGAGAGAGAGAACGTAAGTGGAAAAGCAAGTAGAGACAGATCCATTCGGAGCTCTTCAGTACAAAAGAGAGTGGTATATATTGCGTGCGTAAGAAAAGGATAGCAGCAGTGTGATTGATTCGGGAAAACGAGGAAATAGGGATAGAGCTTTGTTGGGGGAAAACGAGGGAGTAGGGAAAGAGGAATTGATGGCAGTAAGTATTGACAGTAGTAGTCGTAGTAGTAGTAATATAGTAGTAGTAGTAATATTTTTTGCATCTAAAGCCTCACCACTACGTTGTTAGTGGAATACAGGATTGAATCTTTTTTCAGTTTTTGCTCCATTTGTAAATAAACTTAATAATTATTACTACTATTATAACAGCAGTAAGGAATGGTTGAAATAATAGTGATAACCTACTGACCTTCTCCACAACAAGGAAAAACATCCTGTTCTGCCTTCCCAGTAATTGCCAATCAAAAATAATATGTTGTTGACGAAGCGTATGTTGGCTCCCCTCGTTAATGTCGGGTTGAGTACTGGAGAGAGGGCGGCCGTGAGCCTGTCAAAACAGAGGACTTTTATCTCCCCCAGACCCGTATTTTGGTGGGCTTAGAAGGCTCCCATGTATACATCATTTATTGACCATTACCCTTATTTTGGTGGGATTAGGAGGCTCCCTTTGACCTGCCCAGTATCTTATTGCCTTGAGCCCTTATTCTGGTCACATAAGGATGCTCCTTTTCGCCTACACTATGTATTCTTTTATTGCCTTGAACCCATAGTCTGGTGGGACTGGGAGGCTCCCTTTGACCTACACAATACATTACTTTTATTGCTGTGTACTTTTATTTTGGTGGGCTTAGGAGGCTCCCTTTGACCCGCTATGTATCCTATTGCTCGATCCTTATTCTGGTGAGGTTAGGAGACTCCCTCTGACATGCACAAAATGTACTCCTTTTACCATGAACGCGTATTATATATTCCGTTTATTGCCTTGGGCCATTACCGTACTCTGGTGGGCTTAGAAGGCTCCACGGCACAAAATGTTGAGGTTTTATGATGGCCTGGAGCTTTATTCTTTTAGTTTTAGTGCAGTGTAGACTCTCTCTCTCTCTCTCTCTCTCTCTCTCTCTCTCTCTCGGCACTTATTCTAGTGGCGTGGGGTTTCCTTGGACAGGTATACCTTTTATTGCCCTGGCCCCGTTTTCTTGTGGGCTTAGGAGGTACCTTTATAGTCTTAAACCTTATCCATGGCGATCTAAGTTTCCTGTTACTCCTTCATCCCGTGGAGCCGAACTACAGACTTTATCATACGGCTGTATCCAGGAGAGACTAACGCACCTCGGAAGATATTCTCCCATCCCTCCCCCAAAATTACCCATCCCTAACCTCCCCCCAACCTCCTATCCCCCCATACCGAACGTTCTTTATCCCATCCCTCCCAACTTTCTCAGCCATCACAAAACATCAAAAACGTTTTAATAACTAGGTTGAACGTTTTTATTAGCATAAGAGAACAATGTATTTTATTCCCGCCATAGACAGCGGGTCAGTATCCTTTGGTATGTTATTGAAATCGTTTTAATATCGACATACCGGTAGCAGCTTATTGAATGGGGTATTCCAACAGTATTGTGACGAAGACAGCTACAGGGTGAGTCAAAAGTGTGGGAAAATGCTGTCGCGAAACGTCCATCGGCACATTTCCAGACTCTTGTACTCACCCTGTATTGAGGACACTAAGGCATGTATTCTCGTCGAGTAAGGAAACCCCCTTACACCTCTTCCTAAGCGATTTATTTTGCCCATTACTCCTTACTATCTTCTGTGCCATTTAACTCATGCAAATACCACCATACTCAGGGTAAATAACATACAAATAGATATTAACTAACCGTATCCAGAAGTAAATCGCTAAGGAAGAGGTACTAGGGAGCTTCCTTAACCAGCGAGAGTACGAGGCCAAGACAGGACGTACAGATCTAGTTTGCATAATAGCACACAAAATTATATTAAGTTAGCATATATTGAGGTAAACTGGTAAGGAAGAGGCGTAGAGCCTCCTCCTTATGGTAATTAGAATCACGGAGTGCATGGTGCAGGTTCAGAGTGGAGCCCTCTCTTATAGAGTATAGGAACATTCGCGGGAAAACGGTCGCAAAGCTTAGTTCTAAGCTTATGAACTAAAAAGACCTTCGCTGTTCATGTACAAAACTGCTCGCAGTCTTTCTAACCTTCGTAGGTAATCGAACCGCAAAAATATCGATTTTGTTCTTTCTTTCTTTTTTCCTCTTCATCAATCAAGTCCAAAACAAAAAGGCGTACGCGACCGTACTACACACCAAAATGGTGCTTGTCAAATGTGTAAGTTTCTTTTCATATTTAGAGTAGTATTAAGGCTACGGTTCGCGAGTTACGACCTGAAAACAGCATCTCGGTCACCCGTAAATACGCCATTTTGAACAGTATTGGTTAGCTGCAGCCAGCCAGCAGTTGAAGAACTTACCACAACACTTCACGGGAAGGCACCATCGTCTTAGGCTTTCAGTATGCTATGCATGTAACAATCCAGCTCTAACACTTGCCTTAAGCATAATTGTACTTTCACAAAAAGGTCGTAAACTAGAAAAAAAAATCTAAAATGATTGTTAAGAAGTAAGAATGGCAAAGGTGCACATATAATATATATATATATATATATATATATATATATATATATATATAAAACAAGAGAGCATTCAAATTGGCAGGAGCTTTGGAGACATATCCATTAATAAATTCCACCAGCTACAAGTCTGTGGCTAAAGTGTGGAATGAAGTAATGGGTGTCTCAAAATCTCCTCCCATCCTGAATGCTCTCTTGTTCGTGTGTGTGTGTGTGTGTGTGTGTGTGTGTGTGTTTTCATCTCTTATATGTGCACTTTTGCCATTCCAACTTCTTAACAATCATGTTAAAAGAAAATTTTTGTTTTCTAGATTATATGAACTTAGGGCCCTTTGTCGGTGATCTAGGAGGCTTCGTAACGCCTTTTCCTCGGCGATTTATTTTATACATCACACTTAAATAATCTTCTTGTGTGTTATTGATGCAAACTGTGTCGATATTAAGAAGATACATGCGACAGAAAGTCGGATATTAGAAAGAAAATAAATCGCAAAGGAAAATCTATCACGAAGTCTCCAGTGGCAGCGAGAATACGAAGCTTAACTCTTCAGGCCGATGACTGTTTCTCTTCTTGCTGCTACCACACGCTGTTAATATCAAGAAGTGTCCCCTCGTGGTGAAGACAAGTATCTAACCCATCCAGTTCAGAAAGTAGCCTAAGATGAGGAAAATCGTCTGGAGGTAGCAAGAGTGAACTAAAACGTGTCATTATAGTGAAGGGGTGAAAGTCAGTGGTGCGTGGCTTGAGGTAAGGGTGGGTAAGGTATGGTCGGAAGGGTGAAGGAAAGGTAGGGTCTTGTTTGTAGGCCAAATCATGCTGCCTCAGGATACGGTAGGCTAGGCAAGGTTAGGTAAGACAAATGGGGGTGCAGATTGTGGTAGTTGTTGTAGTAGTAATGTTGATTGTGGAGGAGGTATTAGTAGTGGTGGTAATGTTGGTTGTGGAAGTTTAGACAGATGGGAGTGCAGATTGTGGTAGTTGTTGTTGTAGTAATGTTGGTTGCGGAGGAAGTATTAGCAGTGATGGTTGATTGTAGAAGCTTAGACATGGCGGTTTTTGTGGTTGTTGCAGTAACGTTGGTTGTGGAGGAAGTGTTAGTAGTGGTTGTAGTAATGTTAGTTATAGAAGTGTTGGTGGTAATAGTATTGGTAGTGGTGGTGGTGATTGCGGTAGTTGTAGTAATGTTGGTAGTGGTGTGTGGCAATTGTGGTGTTAGCACTGCTGATATTGGTGGTGGTGGTAATATTTGGTAGTGGAGACTAATAAAGTTGTGATGTTGGTAGTAGGAGCGCTGATAGTGTTGGTAGTGGTATTAGTAATTGTGGTAGTGGTAGAAATGTTGGTAGTACTGGTCTCTCACTGTCAAGGATGCTGGCAGTGGGGGTGCTTAGAGAGAGAGAGAGAGTTCGGTACCGTACAGTATGTGTTTAGCACTTCCCCCTATATTTTTGTAACTTGTTGCAGATAATTGTATACTTATTTCCCAGTAGACAATATATAATTGATGATGATGATGATTGTTGATATGATAGTAGTAGTAGTAGTAATAATAAAATACTGCCAACTTTCTTCCTCCACTCCTTACTCTCCTACAGTGTCAACTTTAGGGTCTGCCACACCACCTGCTTTTCCGTCCTACCTTCCAACCCGCCTCGCTCCACTCCCTCAGTCTTTATATTTTACTGCTTTCATATGATCCTCATTTTCCATTCCTTTCATTCTTTTCGCTCCTTTTTATCGCGCGACTTGGCTTTGGAGAGCATCGATCCTAGGGAATTGAGCCAGTTCAAGTGGAGTCTCCAGCCTCGACTTGGCGACGGCCGGATGGAGTGATCCCACGTCCGAATCCTCCCCGACCCGACTCCGTTCACTAAGTACGATCTTGAACTTCGTCTTCGGCCTGTTTTTTGACCACGGTGCTACTATTTCACTTTCATGTAGTCAGTTGGTGTGGCTTGCTCACTTTTCGCTAAAGAAATTTCGTGGGTAGGGAGATTTTGCTGCAGGTCGTCTGTCAGTGAAGCTGTTGTTTAATGGTTGGGGAATCGGACAACTATTGACGTGTACTTGGGCTATGAGAAAGCATTTTATGAAAGGATTTTCTCGTGTAATCATGCTGGATATCTTGTTTTTGCTTTTAATTTTGTAGTTTTTATTCATTAATCATATTCTTGCGGTGCTGCAAATAAGTATGAATATATAATAATATCGTGTGTTAATGTAATCTAACCTACCATGAACCTACCATGGACCCTGGAAAATTTAATATTTTGTTACTTTTTTATTTTTACGTGAATCGTGTGATCTAAGCGACTGAGGCGATGTTTGTTGGGGAAGAAAAGGTGACTGGGAAAAAATAACTGGCATGTGGCCTTCCTTGTTTACATAAGCTTCCCACCTCGTTCTCCGTTTTCCCGCTGCAACAGTAGGGGGGAGAAATATGTGTCCTGCCTTATTTAACACCCAGTTTGATAACATCCTTGTTGAGATTAATCCCAGTAATGCTTTGAGACGCTTGTTTAGACGAAGCAAAGCGACACACAGCGGCCAGGCTGTAAAACACGGCGATACCTGGAAAGCATGACGCCAATAGCTTCACATTAGCAACTCCTGTCCTTCATTTTACGTCAAGTATATTTCCTTCATTACGTATTAGGGGGTCGATAATATGGGGGTAATCGGATATGCGTAGTGAATGGATATTTCGCAAGAGGATTGAAGCAGAGCGGATAGAGGTTGTTAAAACGAGGTCCTGGAGGCGACACTACGTTCGTGCGTCACAGCGCGATGCCAAGTCTCGCGAGATCTTATATTTAGCCACCCGCCGTAACTGAATATTATTACTCGCTGAGACTAATGCCTTGGGAAATCTGCGACAAATTGCTTCCTCTTCTCATTTGAGGTTGCGTGCGCCGGTCGCTGATTAAATATGAGGCATATCTGTGCCCCATGGCCCACTCCGGCAGCCTTTGGGGATCGATGTTTTCCAAGGAATAGCTCTGAGGTTCGTAGAATTTGAGGAACCCAATTTTCCTAGGCGTTGCAATACAGCATCTTTGCCAATTGCACTTCCTTTGTGACGCCACCAACCAGAACTAGAACCAGCGTTTCGTAGACACGGGCAGACATTAATAATGTAAAAGTTTGGGGAAAGAACCGTTGCCAGTGTTGTATGTCTGGAGGAATGTGGTAATATCGCATTCTGCATCCTCAGTGCGCTGATCTTGTCTGAATATTAATAACGCCTTCAACAGTTATGTAAGTTATGTATTGCTGTGCATTAATGCAAACTGACGCATGTATTGCCAAGTAGAAAGGGAACGTAGGCCCAGACAGGTACACGTGAAGGCCCTTTTTGCATCTGGTAACACTGGAGGAGCCACAGGTGTACGTCATGAGCAGGACGTCATGCGGGTGTTGACGTCATGAAGGGACCTTTAAGTTGCAGCATGTTTAGTCGTTAATCCAGTTAATTTACGATATCATAATGTCACTGTGCTTGTCAGTGAAAGAGAAATGAGGGAGTGAGAATGGAAGACACTGGAAAGGGAGTAGAAAATGGTCCATATTCTTGATGGTTTATATTTCGTTATACCACTTCCTTTTACGCTGTTCTTATCATGCCTTAAAATCCTTTTCCGTATTGTTGGTGCAGGATATGGCGATTTTAAACGGATACAAGACCGGAATATATCACCAAGGAAGAGGTTACTAACACTTCTGTTGCATATAGAAAACTTTCAAATTTGGCTGCCATCAGCTAGAACACAATATTCAACTGTCGCGCCACCTGAGCCAGACCCTCAAGCGATAGCCATATATAGTAAGCACGCGTAGACTGAACCACGAGCAGATGCTTTGCATACAAAATCACTTGGAGTACCCAGGGACATTTTTCTGCCTGTCAGTAAGCACAGGTCGAGTAAAAATTATCCACTTTAACAAATACCGTAATTCACCGCACTGTGAAACAAGATGCGGAACTAACATAATTATGTTTATTTTAAAGAGACTACATAACGAGCAGTGCATCAGTTAAGTAGCCTGAATATCGGTTTTTACTAACATAATTCTCTCTCTCTCATTTATTCGTCGAGCTTCCTGTCATATTTTTGCCAGCAACAAAATTATTCTTTCACACTGAGACCTGCAATTCCAGTGGTGAATCTCTTTCCCTGAAAAAAATAAAAAAATAAAAATTGCTAGGATTTGAGAACCGACAAACCTTTGGTATTCGTCAACTTATTGTGACGATCCTCTCTCTCTCTCTCTCTCTCTCTCCAAGTAGTTTTTATTCAACCCTGGAGCCAAGACTACTCATAGTTTTTTTTTTTTTTTTTTCAGTAGGCAATATCTAACCTTTGCGTTCGTAAAATCTCTGCTAAGCTGAATATACTGTAATCCTCGGAAGGTAGCAAAGATAAATATAAAAGCTATTCGTAGTGGTTAAGGGCCTAATCCCATTCTGTAAACCTTTGTCAGCCGATGTTCAAGGGCGTTTATTAGTTTTAAAGTTTATATCGGATAACAACAGTATTTTAATATTCAGTGTTTTGGTGACTTTCCTTGTGTGTGTGTGTGTGTGTGTGTGTGTGTGTGTGTGTGTGTGTGTGCTCATTCAGATATCACTAATATTTTAATGGTGCTGGTGGGACTTCCCTTTCTGTGTGTGAGGGGGTGGGACGGTGAATGTTTTAACTTGTTTTCAGGTTAATATCTTTTAAGAAGAGAATGTTTGTGGCTTTGACTTCGTTTTTTTGTTTGTATTTATTTATAACTTGATTTTCATACCGTATTTGACATTGAATGTTCAAATGTAAAAATTTTAACTTTTGAATAAATTCATTTTCAAACGAAACTATCATTAGTTCATCGACGGTATTTTTTCGTTTGTTATGAAATGTGTGTTTTTTTTTATTCCTGGTAATGATGAATTTTTAGCCTTTACGGTACTTTATCGCTCATCATTATCATCATCATCCAGACCTCCTTTCCCACCCTAGGGCAGGGTGAGGAGTAGCAACATCCACACAGCCCAAGTTTGCCCAATTTAATGGGCCATGCTTCCATCCAGTAATCATTCAAGCGCCTGGAATCCTTGCTCTATCTGATACGCCCCCCCAAAAAAAAAGAATCTTGCATCACATAATCGTATCTGATAGAATCTATCCGGACGCTGTCACGTTAAAAAGGGGTGCCAAATCCGTGATCAT
Organism: Coenobita brevimanus; assembly: GCF_032717465.1. Lineage (NCBI taxonomy): Eukaryota > Metazoa > Arthropoda > Malacostraca > Decapoda > Coenobitidae > Coenobita > Coenobita brevimanus. The sequence goes on along the minus strand of NC_137017.1, from coordinate 12,296,887 downwards.
CACTTCTCACAACATTCATCCAGCCAGCTCGATCTCTTGTCAGACCTCTAGCCTCACCGGCTTCCATACCTCTCTTCCTCACACACTCATCCACCATATCCCTCCACCTTCTCCTTTGCCTACCCCGCCTCCTCCCTCCTTCAAATTCACTCAGATATGCCTTTTTCACCACTCTGTTGTTATCCATTCTCTCCACATGACCATATCATCTCAGTACACTCTCTTCGATTCTGGTGTCCACAAACTTCCTCACTCTGCATCTTTAACGAATCACATTATTTCGTATCCTATCCACTCTCTGTACACCACATACATTCTTCAGCAGTCCCATATCCACGGCTCTCACTCTTGACTTTTCATTTTCATGCCACTCCAGTCTCGCATCCATATGTTAAAGCTGGCACTAACACTCCTTCATGTAGGCGTTGTGCAGCTGCAACACTCAAGCCTCTGTGTCTTATCATGGCCTTCATAGCACCAGCAACTTTCCTTCCTTGTGTCACTCTTCTTTCAGTTGGCACCAGCACTCCTTGCTGTAAACCTCGCGCAGCTGCAACACTCATGCCTCTGTTTCTTATCAAGGTCCTCGTAGCACCAGCTACTTTTTTTCCTTGTCACTCTACTTTTTCCTCTCTTTTCTATCTTTGTACCCAGGTATTTGAACTCTCTTACCATTTCCAGTCTCTCTCCATTCACTGTAACATCCCTCTGGGAGTCATCTTCTCTCTCGATTACCATCACTTTACTCTTTTATACATATACTCTTAAGGCACGACGCTCACAGACATCAGCAGAACTCTGCACTAGTCTACCAAGTTTCTTGTCCGGTATTTGCAAGTAGTAGTGCATCATCAGCATACAACAGATTTAAGATATTCCATCCATCACCATGCATTACCAGCGCCATCTCTCTCTCCATTACTCGTGTTTTCTTTCATCACCCCATCCATATATATATATATATATATATATATATTGAACAGCCATGGGGACATCACACAACCTTGTCGCATGCCCACACCGATCGTGAACCATTCATTTAGATGCCCATTTATCTTACACATGCCACACTAAGAGGCAAGTTTCTTTACAGCACTTAAAAACTCCGGGAAATATAGGAACATCAGAAGGCTCCTGGTCATTGGCTGTTAGTACTATTAACCCATTCACTATCAGGACGTTTATTTCCATCAGACGATTTCGTTGAGTGTAGGCGAGAGTTTGAACTGAAGTTGGATATGGATTTCGTTAACCCTATTAGAGTTCTTCCTTAAACTGCATGATATTGTGTGGAGTTTGCTGGAAGAGGATACTAAAGTTATCCCTATCATGAACTGGTTAACCACGGCACTGAGGTCACGTCTTGCTACCAAAAAGCTCGTTAGTTCTGGTTGGGCGGAACTTTTCGAGCTGGAGACATTGGATGGTTTTATTTCTCCCTCCACATCCAGGGGTATTTCGTAATCTGAATAAAATCGTCTGGTAGCAATATTAGAATAATTAAATCTTAGTGAGGGTGGTGCAAGTAACGCTGTCGGTCTGAAGGGGTTAATGAACGCTTGAGTGAACCCTGTTACTCTGATTAATCGCTTGTGTTTATGGGAATCTCTCTCTCTCTCTCTCTCTCTCTCTCTCTCTCTCTCTCTCTCTCTCTCTCTCTCTCTCTCTCTCTTCCCCCCCCCCATTGCAGCTGTACCAGTGTGACCTCTGTTGCATAATAGGAAACTCCCAGCCTCGCTTGCAGTGGGGGAAGGGAGAAGGAGTGAGGGAGGGAGGGAGGGAACGAGGCAGGGTTGAGAGAAAATGATGGAAACAATAGGGAGAGAGAAGGACGAAAGAGGAGAGGGAGGGAGGGTTAGGGTTAAAAGGAGGGAAAGACGACGAGGGAGGAGAGGGCGAGGTGGAGGAAAGGTTAAGACATCGGGAGGAAAGAGAGGGTAAGGGAAGATGGAGGATGGAGGAAGGGGAGGGAGAGCTGGGAGGAAAAAAGCAAAAGAGAGAGAAAGCGCAGGAAAGGAGAGGGGGAGGAGGTAAACGGGGAGGAATGCAGGGAAGATGGAAGAGGAATCAAAGAGAGGGGGAGGGGAGCGTTTAGGTGGAATAGGAGGAGGGAAGGAAAACGAGAGAGACGGTGGTGAGGGGAGGGTGAGAGAGAGGGAGAAAAAGAAGAAAAAAGAAAGGAGATAGGGAGGGTGTAAAGGAGAGATAAGAGAGGAAAGGAAAGAGGGATAGAAAGAACTTCAGACGGAGGAAGAGGGTTGGCTGGGAAGATAAGGTGAGAGAGAGGAAAGATTGAGGGGAAAGAGTGAGGGATGGAGTTGAAGATAGAAGGAAAAGGTGAGACTGCTGGGAAAGAAAGCGATCAAGCGAAATGGAAGGAAAAGAGAGAGTGAGAACGGATGATTTGGCGGGAAAGGTTGTCTGAGAATAAAGAATGGGAGGAGGGGGAAAGAAAAGGTAATAGATAAAAGGGAGAGAGTGGACGGAAGGGAAAGGTTGTTCAGGAAGGGAAGGGAAAGACTGAATGGAATGGTTATTTGGAAAGGGAAGGGTAGAGGAGATGGAAGAGTGAGATAGAGGAGAAGGGTGGAAAGGAGGGAAAAGGAAGGGTGAGTGACGGGAAGATAGTGTGGAAGGAAAGGAAGAGATGGGGAAGAAAGAGAGAAAAATGGCAAGGGAATGTGTTCTGAGGTGGTGAAAGGAAGAGAATGCACAAATTGAGCGGACTACAGGTGAGCTCTTCCGTAACTGAAAGCAAAAAATAATTTAGTGGTAACAGAAACAAAATACTGTAGTCGTGGTACTGAATGGGTTAATGTTGATGTTTTCTGTCCCCTTTACCACTAGAGGTTTACTACTACTACTACGACTACTACTACTACTATAATAATAATAATAATGATGTCGATGATGATGATGATGATAATTAATATTGATAATCGTTTGGCAGAAATAAAAAATGAGTACTGTACAGTAGTCTTCGTACCAAAGGGTTTAAGGCTGTCATGGTCTTGACAACTCCAGTACTTCGCTTCAGCTGCCGCCAGACGTTTTTATGTTGCTGAGAGTGAGTCTTCGAAGCCAGTGTTAAAAAAGAAAAAAGTTATAAAGGAATCTTTCTAGAATGGCCATTGTTTAATCGAAAAAGAAAACCGAGTTTGTAAAAAAAAAAAAAAAAAAAAAGATAAAACAAATGGTAGACCTCAATACCTTGTTCATTGTCATCATCTTGGAGTAAGAATTATTATGTTCACTACGATGACACACTGAGGTGGTTTGGCCATGTGGAGAGGATGGAGGGTGAAAGACTGAAGGAGAGTGTATGTGAGTGAGGTGGAGGGGGAGTCCGAGGATGAGATGGAGGGATGGGGTGGAGAGGTATATGAGAGAGAGGGATGTGAGTTGGGAGCAGGGCAGTGAAGTGGCAGGGGACAGGGCGACTTGGAGGCGATTTGTTTGTGGCCACCCCAAACGGGATTGAGGCGTCTGGCAATAGATAGATAGACTACGACGACATTGTTTATTCTTGCTATCACCAGATGATTTAATTAATCCTTGGAGACTGATCACAATTAAGCTGAATAAAATCCCAACACGATAGGTATGTCAGCAGTAAATTGATTAAAAAAAAAAAAAAAAAAAGACCATTAAAGGAGTGGGCTAGTTCCCAGAATGTTGAAAATTTAAGTGTATGATGTGTACTCGTGATTTAGTTTGTGTAGAGATATGACTTTCATTGGCTTTTTCATTACTTAGCCTATTTTTCATAAATACCCAGATATGTGTATATACTGTAATGTATATGTGTAGGATGTGTATATAGTACTGTATGTAAAGAACATAGCGTCACAGTTTTATATAGTACGGTATGTTTCAGGATACAGTATATGTGTGATTCTGTGTATTTGCGCGGTTTATGTTATTATAGTAGTATGTGTGGGTTGTGTACCAGTAAGCTGTATCAGTGTAGGTTGTACACTTTCATAAATTGGTATACTGTACTGTATTTTTAACAAGTGTCTATCCTCAGTCTATATCTACACTGCGTTTTGCTCTTTGGAGGCTGATGTTTTTGCAGGACTGTATTCAGAAACCGGTGCAAATCCACAGCATGTATATATTTACAACATGTGTTTTTTTTTTTTTTTTTCAGGGTCAAAGTTGGGAACGGAGCCAAGATGGAGTAGCAAGCCAAATCGTCCGGAGCGCAGGTCTCATCCCTTCCTCTTGTACTTCCTCCTTCCTCATTCCCCCCAACCATGGCTGCCTGGTTGTGGAGGCTGTTGGCAGTGACGGTATGGCTGGCGGTTTTGGCGAGAAGCGTCCAGAGCATCAGTTACGAGTGTCATCCCTTCCCCACCAACAGCCAAGGAAGTAAGGATAGCATGTGTGTGTGTGTGTGTGTGTGTGTGTGTGTGTGTGAGAGAGAGAGAGAGAGAGAGAGAGAGAGAATCACTGCTGGCAAGAGAGGGAGAGAGAGAGAGAGAGAAAGAGAGAGAGAGGTGTACAGTACATGCATCTGGAATGGTTGTGGGAAAGGAGGAGGTTGCAGACCACTTTACGGTAGTAGCAGTAGTAGAACGTTAGTATGAATGTTATGAATTGTTATCGTTGTTCAGTTACGTATACTGTAGTAGGCTACCATATTGGTTAACAATGCAGCATCATATTTTCACCGCTTACGCTTTTGTAGATTAGTTGTATCGTATTTCACGTAGTACCCCTTCGCTGCTAGTATTTATCAGTTTCTTAAGTAAATAAAAGTAAAAAAGAAAACATTATTTTGGGCTTGAAATGCTCAGTTATCCATAGTATATTTAACTTATATTTTGCTGTTTGAATTTCTGAACTACTGTACATGAATCTTGCTGCGTCTAGGTGATTACGTTCAACTTAATGGCAAGTCAGTGAAGCCTGCAGCTCCAGTTCAAAACATATTCTATGCTGAATAAGATCCTTTGGAGGTAACAAAAATAAAATATAAAGTACATAAATGGATTGAAGGATTATATCAAAATTGCCACCTACAGTTTATGTGGGTGCATCCATGGCAGCAAAAGGGTTAAGCACTTCTTTCCACTATAATAAAAAAGAAATCTGTACTTAAGACCACTGCATTCTCCCTGCTGTAGATTACTATTATGGATAATTGCTCATGCAAGTACTGCAATCTCACCCAAGAACCTGGGAGTGGCTTTGGTCACCCGGGCAAGTACCACATCTCACAACACAACACACACAACAACACCGTTTTTTCTACACCAAGAAATGACTCTCCTGTGGTCATTTCTCGATGACTTCTTCTAACCAGTGACATTAGGAGCAATCCAGGACCCACCAACAAATACAGGTACATATGTCCATTGTGTCAAAACCTATCACTTCGAGCCGACAGACAAAGGGTTCAGTTCAGTGCAATTCCTGCAAGAACTGGACCCATTTCACCTGCACAACACTAGCATCCAGAAAACATTACACAAACACCTGACCTGCTCCTTATGCTCCTTCCCCCCACCCACTAACCCCCCCACCAACCCTGCTCCTACTTCCTCCACACCTCTGCCTAAACCACCGATCCTTCCCACATCATCCAGTCACCCCCCCCCCCATTCCACCTTAGCCTAATCCTCCCTAACCCTTACCTCCATCAAAACCTTCTCTTACCCTTTCCCCTCCACCCACACCACCATCTCCCCCCCATGGAGCAGCATCCAACACACATCACACACACAACAAACATCCTTCAGTTAACCATAGATGACATAAACACCGAAAAACAAGAACTCACACAATTCATCAAACAACAAAATATACACATTGCCATCTAACAAGAAACAAAATTACACAGAACACAAAAACACCTACATATCATAATTTCACCACCATTAGACAAGACCGGCCAACGGCGGTGGACTCGTCACCCAGGTACAAAAATCCACCAACTTTTCAAATACCAGTGCACACACCAAGTCACTTCTCCCCCTACTTGACACCACAACAGAAATACAGTCAATTAAAATACGCACTGGTAACAAATCACATACAGTATAACAATCGCCAACACATATATTCCCCCCCCAGCTGTCCCTCACAGTACCACACAGTTACTCTCCACAAATACACTACATTACCAACATACCCAACATCATCTTGGGTGGTGATTTCAATGCCAAGGCATTGGCCTGGCATGTCAACAACCCTGACACAGAGGGCTGGTACTACAATCCCAAACAGATAATCTTTTCTTACTGAATAATCTCCATCAACATACCCATATTCCACACCAAGCCCTCTTCCTCCCATCATCCCAAGACATCGCCTTTTGCTCCCCAAACTGCACCCCCACAACATCCTGGAGAGTGGTCAAAACCTTTGGCTCTGACCACATCCCAATCATCACTACCAAAACCAGAATCACCCCAGCTGGCCACAGACACACATACACTAATTATAAGAGAGCCAACAGGGAGGCCTTCACAACTGAAACAGAACAACACTTTCAAACTTTAAACAGTACATCCATCACAAACATCAACTCCACTGTGCACACTTTCAATACAGTTATATAAAATGCAGACAAAAGACACATCCCTAGAGGCAACAGAAAGAGACAACCCCAACTTCACACGAGAAATTTAAGGCCTCAGTAGTCAACTGGATACACTGCGACACTCCCCAATACCCCACACACAAGACACCGTACAACAAATACAAGAACTCAACACTCGGATAAACAGTAAAATATCAGAACAGCAAACACTAAACTGGAATAATTATCTCCAAACACTGGACCACAAAACAAACACCAACAAACTCTACAAAACACTAAACAGCATCACACTCTCCAACAGCAACACTACACAATCACACGCTGTCAACGCAACAACAGACACCATACCTTCAGACAGCAAGCAAACACTCTCATCAATCACTTTTCATATGTCAGCCATCTAAACCCCCAACGCGACGACTGACGTATCATCCGACATAAGAGACAGTTCCCCACAGACCCAGACTTCGCACCTTTCACTTAAACCAGACGAAACACATCATTAGCAGCCTTAAGCACTCATCTGCCTGTGGACCAGACAACATAAGCGACGTACGCCTTAAACACCTTGGACCATGAGGCATACAGGCACCAACATATCAAACTACAGCTACTCACACAACATAATATCCAACATCTGGAAGCATGGCATTATGATCACTATCCTCAAACCCAACAAAGATCCCATGTTACCTTCCTCACACCACCCCATCACTCTCCTCTACATCCCTTCTGAAGTCACTGAATGACTGGTACTACAACTAGTTACACCACAACCCCCCTTAGCCATATCACAACATGGTTTTAGGCCACTACACTCCACAAACACTCTTCTTACAGACCTTACACAGAGAGTTTTTGATGGTATGAATTCAGGTAGTCCACCACACAGAACACTCCTAGTCACACTAGACATTAGCAAAGCTTTTGATGCCATACCCCACCACAACCTCACAAACAAAATATTCAACACAAACATGCACAATAACACAAAAAGATGGCTAGCAAACTACTTAGCAGGCAGATGTGCACATGTAACATTTGCCGGTCAGTCTTCGAACATCAGAAATTCACAAATGGCATCCCCCAAGGATCTGTTTTGTCCCCTATGCCCTTTAAACTATACATGCATGACATATCCACACCCCACACACCACAGATACGCATAGCTACCTATGCAGACGACATAACACTTACATGTACGCACCAAAACACAAACACAGCCGCACACATCCTCCAACCTTACCTCAACACACTACACGAATGGTTCACCACAAACAGGCTCAAATTAGCCCCAGCCAGATCTACAGTGGCCCTTCTCACAAACTGGAGAGCAGAACACAGTCACATTCCACACCTCACCATAAACAACACCCCTACCACACACACCCACACACAAAATCCTTGGTGTAACATACAATACATCATTGTCATATAAACAACACGTCACAAACATTAAAGATAAAGTAACACCAAGACTCAGTGCCTTGAGGTCACTTGCCCATACAACATTTGGACACAAAAAAACCACCATGAAAGTATACCAACAATATATACGTTCAGTGATGAATTATGCAAGCCCTGCTTGGGCTCCTAACCTCACTAAAACACACTACAACACTCTACAGACCATACAGAATGAGGCCCTAAAAATAATCACAGGCAGCACAGCTACTACACCCACAGACCACCTACATCAAGAAACCAAAGTCCTCAAAGTCAAGGATCATGTAGACATGAGAGGCACCCAAATTCTCGTTGCAGCCTCCACAAACCCACAACGTCCACATCCGCTACACTACATGGCAGCACATCCACACACACCAAGGAACATCAAAACAACACCCAGCACACGATGTCATACACAGATTATGTCATCTTTCCCCCCTCGCCTGCCTCAGACCAGCTTCCAGAAGCATATCCATTCTCAGATCACTCGCCACTTCATTCAGTCTCTTAAAGACAACACACAGCTGCATGCACTGTCTCCTGATATCCACCCATCTGAATCCTATCTCCCTTGTGAGGACAGGGTCCACCTGGCCAGGCAGAGATGTGGGCATTATCCAGCCTGCTTTAAGTTATCAGAAGAGGCTGGATGACTTTGTCGCTGATGCCTGTCCAGGATGTAACACAGCACCCCATACTATTAAGCACATATGGAAGACTGCATTGCACACAATCACCTATGTCAACAACACAACATACACTCCTTGAGAGCTCTCTGGGAAAGGCCCGTCTCTGCCGCGGCCTTCCTTAGAGACTTGGGGCTGTTGGGCCAGACTGCCTAGGGAACAACTGCTACTACTACCCATACAATGACATCTTGATTATTTTTCCCTTTCTCTAGACTGTATTGTTATTATTATTATTATTATTATTATTATTTAACATCAAGAGAACCAATCTTGGAAATGGTTTAAAGCAAATTCATTTAAATCCTACAGTACTTTGAAAGGTCTCCTGAAAGCTAAGCGTGATATGTTTGAAACACTGAGCTCTGTAATATGGAGAGGCTTTCTCATGGGTAGCGCCGTGTAGCTTGTGTGCCCACCGCCAGGGGCAGGGTCTAGTATTCTCACTAGACCTTGACCAGGGGCACAGAGCAGCGCTGATGATCTTTTTGCATTGCACCCTATGCCCACCCCTTTTGAAATCAACCAATGAATTCAGAAAATAAAGTGCCTTGGTCCACTGCTCAGCATATGTAAGCAACAGCGAAACAGAAACAGCAAGCTAAGAGAACAGTACCATGGTGGAGGCAACAAGTCCGGGTGTTTCAATGTGGCAGCCAAAGTCACGCGCTCGCTGCAGAGATAGCCCTTCCATACTATGGAGTTCAGTGGTTTGAAATAGTTCATTGTACTGGGAGGTGAACAATGGAAGCCCTCCAAGTTTGGGGGGTGGGGATCAAATCTTTTACTGCAAAGATTGTAAGCTGTATCGGGTAAATATGTTTGAAACTGATTCAGGCCATATGAGTGGGTAAAGGATACCAGGAAACCTCTATTGGCTTTGGAGATTTTGTAACACTTATTCCCCAGCGATTAATTTTGCTCACGCCTGCTTCACTCATATCTTTTTTTATGGTGCTGACAAACCATTCCAATATTTAGAAGACATGAATAACATACAGGAGAAGAGTAAGGTGCAATATGCATAAAATTAATCACAAAGGAAAAAATGTTGCATTGTCTCCCATGCCAGCCAAGGCATGCTGAAATAAAAAATGACGTAAGCATATACTCAGTGTTTCACGCATTTTGCCTTAATCTAAGTTACATTGGCAGTAGATAAAACAAGCAACAAGGATTGTGCACCATTTCATGTCAGCAGTGCAAAGCTCAGGGAAGAAAACTGAATCTGCCCATGTAATTGCACACTTGCAGCATGATAGGTTTTAGTAAAAAAGAAAAATTTTTATGGAAAGCAGGAAGTTTGTTTTAGACTATTGTTGCATGTGTTTCACATGGGCACAAGGAAAATGTAAATGAATTAAAGCATTTGGCTTTGAATTAAGTTTTGTTTGTGTACTGGTGTATTAATATTCATCTAATCCACTGTTGCCACATGAGGAATGTAGGAGCCCAGGGCTAGGCAAGTTGGTCCTGACATTTAAGATGAGAGTGACCAGCCGCACTCATCCCCGAGTAGCATTATGTGAGCAATAAATACCAACCACCCCTTGTATGTAAACCAGCACCAGCTCAGTCCAATTGGAGTGCCTTAATTGCCCACTAAACCACCAGGTGCCATAATTTAGTAATATGGTTACCAAGCCATTTGGCTTGTCACTTAGTGTAGAGTCACCTGTAGACAGAAGGAAGAGGAAAGAATGAAGGAAAGAGATTGAGAGAAGAGGAAGGATGGAAAGAAGGAAGGAAGAGAGGAAAGGGCAGGCTCCTGAGAGCAGCACTACATTGAGTGAGTGGATGGTAAGCACCCCCACTATACTTAAAGTACAGTACATACATACAATACATACAGTATTAATATAGTGTGTGTATTGCCATTCAGACATTCAAATATATTTATCGGTTGTGTATTCCTATGCATTATTTTGGGCCCCAGTACACAATACACATTTTAGCTGTGCACTGCCTCACTGTCACAAGACATTTAAATTTCAAAAATGTTTAATGAGGAAGGTATGATTGTGCAGATATAAACACATTTCAATAATTGTCTATGTATCTATTGCCAGACGTCTTACTCCCATAAGGGGTGGCCACAAACAAATCGCCTCCATGTTGCCCTGTCCCCCGCCATTTCACTGCCTTGCTCCCAGCACACACCCCTCCTTTCTCATATGCCTTTCCACTCCATCTCTCCATCTCATCCTTGGCCTTCCCCTCCCTCTCTCCCCATTCACTTCACTCACATACACTTTCCTAGTCAGTCTCTCATTCTCCATCCTCTCCACATGGCCAAACCACCTCAGTGTGTTTCTCCTAATGCTTCCCATTACATCCACATCCACACCACAACATTCCTTCACATCCTCATTTGTCAGTCTTTCTCTCCATGTGACTCCACAGGCTCCTCTCAAACAACTCATTTCCACTGCTCTCACTCATTACTTCTGTCCCTCCAACAAGGTCCAAGCTACACTTCCGTACATTAGAGTTAGTATCACAGTACTGTCATGTAGTAACTTTTTCACTTCCATGCTCACTTCCCTGTTTCTTACCACTACTATCAAGGAACCAACAACCTTCCTTCCCTGTTGTACCCTTTCAAGCACTTCACCTTCTAAACTTCCATCCTTACTCATCACACTACCCAAGTACTTAAACACACTCACATTTTCCATTTCCTCCTCATCCAATCTCACAGTACATTCACTGACTTCATTTCCCTCGAAGACCATAAGTTTACTCTTCGCTACATTCACCTTTAGATTCCGTTTCCTACACACTCTCCCAAACTCATCCACCAAGCCTTGCAGCTTCCCTTCGTCTTCACTTAACAACACAGTATTATTTGCAAACTATGGTACAGGGAGTTTCCAGACATTGCCCTCTCTCATTAGGGCTGCTCCAACATCCACTGCCGTGACTTGTATCTCATATATAACCCCACCCATATGCAGATTGAACAGCCATGGAGACATGCTACATCCCTGTTTCAATCCAACCCTCAAATAGAAAAATTCACTCAGTTCACTATCCACACGCACTGCAGCCTTAGCACCCTTATACATACCCTTCACAGCATTCAGCAACTTCCCATCTACTCCATATATTCTTAATACTGTACTTTCCACAGTCCTTGTCTATCCACCCTGTCATATGCTTTCCCCAAATCCATGAAGGCTGCATACAACTTCTTTCCCTTCTGTAGAAACTTTTCCACTAAAGATCTGAGAATGAATATCTGATCTGCACAGCCTCTTTCCTTTCTAAAAGCTCCCTGTTCTTCTCCAACTAATTCCTCTGTTATTTCCCTAACTCTGTCAATAAGTATCCTACCATATACTTATCCTATTACACAAAGAAGACAAATGCCCCTATGATTACCACACGTATTAAATAGCTAGTATTTTAATTGGATATTTAATCCAGCAGTGATATCTGCAAAGTTCCATATCCTTCACTTAATCTAAAATCTCCCCTTTAGTTTCTAATTATTCTCTGGTGTGTCCTACCAACTCCTTACTATACCTTCAAAGCATAACATAGTGCCAGATGAACTTTGCTATCATTCACTCCTTCACTCCAGCTGTGATGTTTGCATAATTTATAAAATTTATTGTGGTTACCATCATCCACTCACTTGATGTAGTGCTGCCTACTTCCTTAGCTTTTATCATTCTTTTACTGTGCCTGCCCTCCTCTCTTCCTATTTCTCCTATCTTTCCTGTCACTTCTTATTCCTTTTCTTTCCTTTACAGGTGGCTTTACATTGAGTGACAAGCCAAATGGTTTCCTGTAAGCCAAGAAACCATTTACAGTGCTGGGTGGTAACCATATAACCAAACCATAAGTGCTCCCTACGTGTCAACAAGTGGGTTGGTGGAGGGTTGGTGCCCCTCCCTGTAAAACAACTAACTCGGTGTCAAATGGCCACCCCTTACGGGATTATGGTGTCTGGCAATAGATAGATAGATAGATATAAAAAAATTTTAATTAAACCCTGAAGGCAATATTACTGTTAATGCAACTGATGTGATGAGAGGGATTTTTTTAACGAATACAGGATTGTTAGTGTTCATTAATATTTACGAGAGGGGTGCTCACCATCCACTCATTTGAGGTAGTGCTGCTGTTGTTTGACTGCCTTTTCCCCTCTTCCTTTCTTCTTTCCTTCCTTCCTCTTGTCTTTCTTTCCTTCTTTCATTCTTCTTCCTTCAAGACAAATGTTTTCCTGTACACCAGGAAACGATTTACTATGCTGGTTGGTAACACACAGTATAACCAAACTATGGCGCCTGATGGTTTAGCGGATAATTAAGGCATTCCAATCGGTTTGAGCCTGCGCAGGTTTATATTCAAGTGGTGGCTGAGGTTTACTGCTCATGTAATGCCACTCAGGGATGGGTGTGGTTGGTCACTCTCATCTTAAATGTCAGGACCAACTTGCCTAGCCCCGGGTTCCTACGCTCCTTATGATGATGATGATGTATGTTGTCAACGTAATGAGCTGAAGTGGTAATTTATTTATTTATTTGTTTTTTACTCAAGGCTTGTTATAAAAGTACTTAATGAATAGCAGTGATGGATGTCACTAAAGCCTAAACCTATCACTTTGTAATAGTCCACATAAGCCGAATGCAATCATGCAAAACAAAGTAATTTTTTTTTTATTGTGTAAAAAAGTTTGAAATATTTAGAATATAAAGAAAGTGCATACAGACTCTCAGCATATAAAGCAGAATGATCACAAACATTGTGACTTCATCAGGCATGTAACTTCAAACAGCACTTTTTTTTTTTTTTTTCCCCATATTTGAAACTTTTTCATTTGTTATTGGGGGTATACAGGGCTGGATCAGCACTTTGAAAAAGGGAGTGGATGTGATTCAGGGCAGAATTACCCCTTAATGCACTTTAGAAATAGAAGGGAAAAAAATGCTTTTTTATTTTACTTGTTATAAATATCTATCTATCTATCTATTGCCAGATGCCATAATCCCGTAAGGGGTGGCTGTTTGACTTTGAGTTATTTGTTTGATAGGGAGGGGCACTAACCCTCCACCAACCCATTTGTTGACACGGAGGGAGCACCTATGGTAGGAGACCAATAAAATAGGAGGTACAAGTGCAATAAGATATTCATTGGGTATGTGTTGGTAAATACAAGTACGGTAACATTGTTCTTTTATTATAAGTAATCACTGGCGTGCCAAAAATAGGGAAATCTGTGCCTGGGTATACCCATATACTGTTGATGGTCCTTTCTGTTACTTCTTAGATCTCCAAAACTATCCAACAGTACCAAGTTATGGAAATGAACACCACCACTAAGTAATTCATGGCATCTCCTACCACCACCCCAGACTAATGTGCTCTCCCCCTCCCCCTGCCTTCCCACATATGTAGCCTATATATATTCATTCATTTGCTCATCATCCAATCCTGCGTTGCCCCATGTGGAGCGTAGGAGCCCAGGGCTAGGCAAGTTGGTCCTGACACTTAAGATGAGAGTGACCAGCCGCACACATCCCTGAGTGGCATTACATGAGCAATAAACTTCAACCATCCCTTGGATATAAACCTTCACTGGTTCAATCCGATTGGAGCGCCATATTTACCCATTAAACCACCAGGTGCCAAATTTGGTTATATGGTTACCATCTAGCATAGTAAATGGTTTCCTGGTGTAGAGGAAAGCATTTGGCTTGTCACATGGTGTATAGTCACCCACAGGCAGAAGGAAGAAGAAAGAATGAAGGAAAGAAAGACAGAAGAGAGAGGGCAGACACGCAAGAGCAGCACTACGTCAAGTGAGTGGATGGTGTGTACTCCTACCTACCCACTACACATGTGTATATATATATATATATATATGTATATACCATACGGACTAAAGTTTGGTTGAAACCCGTCGAGGGATCCATGTGATCTTTACCTTGCTGACCTAATAAGTTCATCATCCCTTCATACTGTCACAGATTTGGTCGAAATCCATCAAGGGGTTAAAGCGATATTGCACCCATACCCATGTAACCGTGATCTTTGATCCTGTGACCATGCTGACCTAATCAGTCCCCTCATACTCTATCACTGACAAAAGTTTGGTCAGATCTTTCGAGGGGTTCAGGAGATGTGTCCACACCCATATGACCTTGGCCTTTGACCTTGCTGACCTAATCAGTTCATTATCCCTTCATACAGTATCACTGACAAAAGTTTGGTCATAATCCAATTAGGGGTTCACTAGATGTTGCACCCACACCCATATGGCCTTGACCTTGCTGACCTAATCAATTCATCATGTCTTCATGCTATATTACTGACAAAGTTTGGTTGAAATTCGTTGGGGGGTTCAGGAGATTCTGTGCCCAGAAGAGTGTTACAGACACATGGACCCACACATGCACGCATGCATGGACAGACCTCCTCCACCACAGATAGGCAGAGGCATAATTACGGTATAAGAGCTCTTGATGCTTCTGTTTTGGTGTGATATATGATTGCCAAGCAGTGAATTCTTAGTAATCTTAGTGTTGTCATCAGCTTTCACAGCTGGTCTAGCATTTACACCTAAGCCAGTCTTGTAACATGACACAGATTTGTAATATTGTTTTGAGTTTAGCTTCTTCTTAATGACGGGCTGAAAGTGGAGTTGCAAAATGCCTCCTCCACCACGGATAGGCAGAGGCATAATTACAGTATAAGAGCTCTTGATGTTTCTGTTTTGGTGTAATATATGATTGCCAAGCAGTGAATTCTTAGTAATCGTAGGGCAATCATCAGGTTTCACAGCTGGTATAGCATTTACACCTAAGCCAGTCTTGTAACTTGACACAGATTTGTAATATTGTTTTGAGATTAGCTACATTTTAATGATGGGCTGAAAGTGGAGTTACAAAATGCTCCTCTTCCTTCACTGCTCCTTTCTCAATACTCATCCTCCTCAAGTATACATACAGTACAGTAGTGTACGGATTTCTGCAACTTTGAAATAAGATGAGGTACACTCAAGGAATATTCTGTATTAGACTCTCATTAGTTTGTTCTTTGGGTATGAGACAGGTGATAGAGAAGCAATAGCTAGATACTCTCCTGTCTGGTAGCTGTGTGGGAGAGGAGGTGTAGGAGCCATCAACTCCTCTGATTGTCTTTCTCCAAATAACTGTATCGCCTGTTGCACATACTTACTAGATAGGAGTGTTTGGCTACTTATTTGTTAGCACTTGTCACAACACTCACTGGTTCAAACTGGTGGGGAAGTGTCTTTAACCCTCTGCCATGAGGACATCTTTTTACCTCTTGAGTGTTGTCTTTTTAAGCTTCTTCCTGCTATTACCAGATGATTTTACTTAGCCTAGGAAAAAGCCCTCATATTAAAGATGCATTTTAATTCTGGATCTAACCCTCCAGATTTGAAGTGTGTATCGTAAGTTAAATAAAACTGTTAGGATGTATCTATCTATTGCCAGACGCCTCAATCCTGTTTGGGGTGGCCACAAACAAATTGCCTCCACATCGCCCTGTCCACCACCATTTCACTGCCTTGCTCCCAAGTCACACCCCCCTCTCTCATATACCTCTCCACCCCATCCCTCCATCTCATCCTTGGCCTCCCCCTCCCTCTCCCCCCCCCTCCACCTCACATACACTCTCTTCGTCAGTCTTTCACCCTCCGTCCTCTCCACATGGCCAAACCACCTCAGTGTATTCCTCCTAATGCTTCCTATCACATCCACATCCACACCACAACGCTCCTTTATATCCTCATTTGTCAGCCTATCTCTCCATGTGACTCCACAGGCTCCTCTTAAATAACTCATTTCCACTGCTCTCACTTTTGACTTGTGCCCTTCCAACAACGTCCAAGCTTCACTTCCATACTTTAGAGTTGGTATCACAATACTGTCATGTAGTAACTTTTTCACTTCCATGCTCACTTCCCTGTTTCTTATCACTGCTTTCAAGGAACCAACAACCTTTCCTGCTGTACCCTTTCAAGCACTTCACCCTCCAAACCTCCATCCTTACTCATCACTCTACACAAGTACTTAATTGTACTCACATTTTCCAATTCCTCACCATCCAACCTCGCCGTACATTCACTGACTTCACCTCTCTCAAAGACCATCACTTTACTCTTCCCTACATTCACCTTTAGATTCCATTTCTTACACGCTTTCCCAAACTCATCCACCAAGCCTTGCAGCTCCCCTTCGTCTTCATTCAGCAACACCGTATCATCTGCAGACAACCGTACAGGGAGATTCCAGACACTACCCTCTCTCACCAGGGCCACTCCAACATCCACTACCCAACCTTGTACCTCATTTATTACCCCATCCATGTACAGATTGAACAGCCATGGAGACATGACACATCCCTGTTTCAACCCAACCTTCAAAGAAAAATTCACTCAGTTCACCATCCACAAGCACTGCAGCCTTAACACCATCATACATACTCTTCACAGCATTCAACAACTTCTCATCTACTCCATATATTCTTAATACTTTCCACAATTCTTGTCTATCAACCCTGTCATATGCTTTCTCCAAATCCATGAAAGCCACATACAACTTCTTTCCCTTCTCTAGAAACTTTTCCACGAAAGATCTAAGAATGAATATCTGATCTACATAACCTCTTCCCTTCCTAAAGCCTCCCTGTTCTTCTCCAACTAATTCCTCTGTTCTTTCTCTAACTCTGTCAATAAGTATCCTACCATACACTTTTCCTATTATACTAAGAAGACAAATGTCCCTATGATTACCACACACTTCTTTTTCCCCTTTTCCATTGTACAAGGGAATAATTATACCTGACTTCCAATCCTCCGGGACTCTACCTTCCTCCCAGGCCAATCTGCACATCTTCCACATCCATTCCACTACTATCTCTCCCCCATGCTGCAGCATTTCACCACACACGCCATCAATTCCAGGGGCTTTCCCCAATTTAACTTTCTTCATTGCTTCCACAACTTCTTTCCTACTGATTTCTTCCTGTCTTCTCACCTCCCTTCTTTTCCCAGCCATTCCCCAGCCATTTATACTCGCATTACATCCATCCTTTATGTTCAACAGTTCCTTAAAGTGTTCTCTCCATCTGCTCACTTTTTCTCCCTTCTCCACTAGTAAACTATCATTTTTATCTTTCACTCCCCTACTAACTTCACTTCCACCCTGTCTTACTCTCTTCACCTCTTTCCAGAACATTTTCCTACAGTCCCTCCACTTTACATTCAGATTCCTTCCAAATTCCATATGCACTCTCTTCTTTCTCTCTCTAACTAATCTTTTCACCTCTTTCTTTCTTTCTACATATAACTCTCTCTTCCGCCTTTAAACTTCTTCCACGCCCTTATTTCTCATCCATTCATTGTATGCTTTCTTCTTCAGCCTGTCTCACCTCTTCATTCCACCACACTGTTCCTTGCACCCCCCTCCGTCTTCTCTTCATCCCACACACCACATCACATGCTGCACATATTTCTTCTGTGAATATCCTGCACACACCTTCCTCGTCCCCCATCTGCTCCAATTCATATTTGCCCAATTGTTCCTCCACTTCTCTCATATTCTGCCTTTTTCTCATCCTGTTGTAACCTTTCCACTCTCCCTGCAAATATTCCTTCTTCCTGTCCTTCCCTTCTTCTATTTCTCCATCTTATTTGGATCTTTATTCTGGCCACCACCAAGTAGTGGTCAGAAAGTCCACTCCCCCAACCTCTATAAGCTCTTGCATCCATTACACATCTTCACAACCTTTCATCTACACACACGTAATCAATCATTGCCTTCCTTTCATTCAGTTCACCTCCCACCCGTCTCATCACTCACCATGTATACCTGTGGGTCATTTTGTGCCTGAAGAGGGTATTGGCTATCACCAACCCCCTCCCAGCACAAATGTCCACTAACGCACGGCCATTCTCGTCTATCTCAGCAGGCACACCCCACTCACCAACTATTCCATCCACCTTCACATTCCCTACTTTACCATTCATATCACTGATCAAAAACACTCTCTCATTCCTTCCAAACTTTTCCATGCACACTTCCACAATTATCCAGAACTCTTCTCTCACTCTGCTTGCACGATCTTGCGTTGGCGCATACACACACACAATCGCCCACATTTGTATTCCAACTTTCAATCTTACCCACACAATCCTTCACCCAACTGATCCATACTCTCTTATGTTCTTCTTCCATCTTTTACTCACAACTATACACACTCCTTCTTTTGCCCTCTCATTCTCACCTACTCCTGCACATATACCGCATCCATACTCCCATTCTCTCACACTCTCACCTTTCCATTTAGTTTCAGTTACTCCACATATATCAACTTTCGCACCCTCAAGCACCTGGACAATCTCACTCTCTTTCACCTTATCATTCGCACCTCTTACATTCCATGTTGATATTACCATGTCCTTTGTCCGGTCCTTGGTCGTCATCTTTTGGTCAGTCCTTGTCCAAGGTTTCTTGTTCGTCTTTTTAGTTAGTTGTTTTCCGGGGAGGGGCACTAACCTTAGGATATAGCAGGAGAAAAATGTGCTTGATGTCCACAGGCTGAATGGTTAAGTTTTGCTTTTGCTTCGAGCATATTATTGTATCAGGTTAGCAGAGCTCCCAAAGTACTAAGGAATTTAAGCCCTTCAATTTAATGATGTCTTAATTTTATCCATGTTAAAACCATTGATGTTTCCCCCCCCCCCCAGCTTAGCAGAGCCCCCTAGTAGTGAAAGGGTTAATGAGGGCTGTGACTGATTCCCCCAGTTAAAAATCTCTATTAATCTGAGATAGCTAAAATGAAATGAAACGTGTTATTAGACTCAAGAGTTTAATGAAGGCCATTTCACACTTCCAATTCAGATGTGTCTGTCCTGAACTGTCTACATGTACAATCTTCTGGAGGTAGAAGGAATATAATATGAAAGATGTCATCAGGCTGAAGGGGTTAATGTTGCACTGTACGCCCTTTTTCCTTAGGCATTGGCCTTTTCATTTTGTGTTATCATCAGCATCATCTTAACCCAGTTCATATCTTATTAGTGCTGGTTGTATCAGTCAGTATATACCAGTACTGTAAATCTAGTAGTTAAGATTTTCTTAATGTAGTACTGAATTGCTGACATACTAGTATATTTTGACAAAGTTCCTGATGATTCATTATTAACTTGTTTTGATGCCAGAGGTATGTTTATATATCAGTGATGTATATAATTATATATAAATCCCAGCTGTATCAAATCCTCCCAGTCCATCAGAGCACTGCTTTAAAAATTCTCCATGCTATTTCTGTCATCAGCATTGTTTTTATGTTTATAGCATGGTCCGTTTACTGTTATTCAGGCCCCTCTCTTTACAGTCTAGTGATAACAGACTTTTGGCTCTTTATTAAGAGATTAAAATTTCAAGATTTTTGTAAACAGTGGTGCTGGAGACTTTTGATATACTGTATATACTCTTATGTTGGTACTGTACTGATATATATTTATATTTTTGTTTACAGCAACATTTGCAGGTACAGTACATTAATGTCTGTATGTTTTCTGGGCATGTTTATTTTACTGTAGTTGGACTAATTTTCTGACACTTTAAGTCTGGACCATTGATTTTGGACTGCTGATACTGGTAGACAGGTTATAATTCACATCAGTTTTTGAAGTGAGTTCTTTTTGCATTAAATTATAAGCAGAGAACATGGCTTTTTATTGGTTAGCTAGGAATGCTTTTTAGTATTGAAGTATCATGTTATTGTCCTGTTTCACTTCTCTTTGTAACAGTAACACTGTAACTGGATTATTCCAAAATTCACCGCTTCACCTTGAAAATGTATTTTTAAAATTTTATTCTTGCTGCCTTTGGATTGTGTTTATTAAGCTGATTTTTTTTTTTTTTTTTTTTTTTTTTTTTTTAGAGGGGTTAGTTGCATCCCCATCAGAACAGAGATCATTTCAGTGTTCAGTACATGCCTGGTGTTAGCAAGAATAAAATGAAAACTATATCCTCGGGCTGAAGGGCTAAATGAAGGCTCATTCTTAGGAGCGTTGTTGCAGTGACTGTGGACTAATTAATTAATGCTGTACTTGAAGGACTGTCTTGCATATTTCTTTTCTTTTTATGTTTAAGAGTCACAGATAAACCAGAGAAATGGTACCGGTAGTTCTGATCTGCTGCTTACTAACGTTGGAAGAAGACAAGTGTTAGTGTTCATATACAAGGATATCTGCCAGCTTACTCAAACCATTCCAAATTATCTCATGATTAGAATATTGCAGGTAACCAGTAAAAATGCTGAAGGTTAAATAGGATGAAACAAAATGTTGTTATGCTCCTCCTAAGTATTTTTGGGTGAGGCGTTTAGTATTGAAGGAACGAAGACACCAAAAGTTTGTTTTGAGAAAATGAGGTCGGAAGTGTCTCGGTTGTTGCTTTAGTGTAGTTTTCTTAATAATTGTTCAGTTACATCATATGAGATATGGAAATGTTTCTCTGGAGGCTCTCCAAACACTGATTGAATAAAATGAGAGATTCTAGAATATTATACTGCTTCATAGTATTTTTTCAAACAGCATGCTGTTTCATCAATTGGAAAATTATGGCACACACATATATAAAATTTTTAATGTAAGTATCTACTAGATATATAGGGAAAAAATAAAATAATTTTTAGAAGTTAATTACACAGTTTATAATAATTTAAACTTAACTATCATGTTAATTTATGTAGTGTAATTTAATATACTGTAATGGATGGTCAGTTTTGCCTTTACTGCTAAAACCTGTTGCTAGAGAAAGATTCACCTGTTCAGCAGTGACAATAACACAGTTTCATAAAAGTTGCATCTTCACCCCACCAGTACTAAGTGCCTCATATAATGGCAATGTCTTTATCATAATTTATGCCTTGACCAGTGGTTTCTTGGCATGTTTACATTGCACATTTACTGAATTGTGTTGGCAGAGTGCTTGGTAATGAAGCACACTGAAAGCACATTTCATTCATGTGGTATGATGGCCAAACCTGTGTCGTGGCACTATGCATGTGACACTGGGGCTTCCATGGCTGAACCAGTTTATTGTTATTGTAAGTAGATGTTGGCGGTGGTGTTCCTTTTGTTATTTGCTTCTGTCTGCTTTGTCATGAAGCTTTCAGCAGTACATATCCCTGCTGTACTGTACTCATGCTTTGGCAATGTGATTACAGAATTACTGTACTGTATCACTATCAGCTGAAATGCAAAGGTGATGGATGTATTGTAACCTGTTAACTACCAAGGGCTTAACAAAATATTTCAGTACAGTACTGTATTTTTATTTGAAACATGAAGGTGATGGGATCTAGAGATGCAAAGAACTTGTTACCATGCAGTAATGAGATTTTTAGTTGTGACACCATGACTGTTATACTGTACTGGTAATAACCTGCAAGTACACTGTATAAAAGCAGTGTTTAATCTAATTTTGGATACTTACTTTGTAATATTGCTTTGTTGAAGCCATGATGAATTTGGTACTGATTTAAGAAAAGCAAAAAAGTGTCAGTTACTCAGTTCATATTTTTCATAGCAGAACAAGATTGCAGTAGCACTAGACATGACATTAGTCAGATGATTTCATCCTTTTGTGATTCAGGTGGTAAAAGCAGTGCCTCGTGGCTGAATTGCATAATTTTTGTCTAAATATTTCTTGAAAATTTGATAATATATGATTTTCAAATCCAGTACTGGATATACTGAACTGTACAATGAATATACTGATTTAGAATGCATTTACAGTACAGGACCATTAATTTGATTTTGTCTCTGACAAGATCCTAGGTTCATTATGCATTCTGATCTGTGTTGTCGTAAAGCATGTTTAGTTCATTATTGTAATTTTGTTTCATCAGTCCTTCTGATTGCTATACAGTAATGATAATGATCTTTGATGACTGTTGATAGAGTGCAGATACCTAATAAGTGGCAACGTACTGTACATTCATCCACCCAGTAAACTTATATGTTGGCCCATTTCTTATTCATGTATCAGTGATGTAAATCAGCCTTCATTATCATGGTATATCTCTAGATCCAGACCCAAGTGAAATTTAGCCCTGTGTGTCCTAACTTTGCCCTTGCCTGTCATTCTCTTATTGTGTGGCGTGCAGAAGGAAGCAATGGCAAAAGGTTATCACACCAGCAGAATCCCACACCCTCTCCTTGTTCAGACTGTGGAGGTAAGTTACATTCAGAGCACATTTAAAGGGTTCTGTGGTTGTAGTGTACAGTTTTGTGTTTATTTGGAAGCAAAATGTGAGTGAATATAATACTATTTTTGTAGGTTTTGACACTTTTAAAGTAAACATAGTTTGGTATTAACATATTCTGATCCTTTAATACCAGTACTTAAAGGACTTTAGAATACACTTGGAATGGGATTAACAGATTTTAGTTCTTTGGTACTGGTTCTTAAGGGATTCTGCATTGGTCTGTTTTAAAATGTGTAATAATAATAATAATAATAATAATAATAATAATACACTGGTACTTTGTTTTTCATATAAATAATAATAATACACCGCTAGGTTGTTTTTCTCAGCCATAACAAAGGTGTACTGTATATGGGTTTGAATGGTAAATAATGGTAAATTACAATGATCGCACTTCAGATGTGCATGACGCTTGTGACAGCAGTTACAGTGCTTGTTTTAAATTAATTTTTGCCTGTGAATAATACCCTTTGATGAATGTTGTTAATTATTTACAGTGGTGTATATTACAGTATATGTATAACATCCCTCAGATTCCTTGTGTAACAGAGTTGAAGATGTTCATAGTTTGATTGATTGCACTATAAATACAGACACATTAGTTGAAGCAACAATTGTCTTTTTTGAAGGATACATTGAAGATAAATTCAGTACTACTACATTACTGTATTTCTCAAATTTCATTGTTAGTAGATTCCTGTATATGATACTGTAATGGTAACTTCTTATTCAAAACATTCATCAAATTCATTGTGTATAATTTATGGAAATGATGATACAGTAGTTTAACTGTTTGTCTTACAGAGTTATATACTGTATTGTGTGATACGGTATGTCATTCCTCCAGTGAATTCCATAAAAGGGATTTGAATTACCACCTTATTTATTCTTGTTAGAAATGAAACTGGAAAAATGCACACCATATAAGGAGACTGTCTTACAGCATATGGAAAGAATAATGTGGAGACTGGTGAATGAGAATGGCTAGCACAGACTAATATGCATACTGTACTATATGATTGTGGAAGTATTTGTAGGAGGAGATATGACAATGTTTTCATCCTGCTTGAGAGAAATTTCAGATTGGGGTGTGTGTAGTAGTCTTCATCCTGACTATAAGTGAATAAATCTTATAAAATGAAAATGACATCTTTGTATTGCAAGGGATTAGCCAGTTGACCCCAGTAACATCTTTTTCGTGTTACTTCTACTCTTTCCAGATTATTATTGTTTTTAAAAAATGTGTAGCCTAGAGGTGTTAGATACTTGCATACCCATAATAAATATAACAAACCTTCCCCTCTAAGTTGAATAAAGTAATCTGGTAACATCAAGGATAAACAGAAAAGGATGTCACCTGGATTCAAGGGGTTCCTGGAACTCTAGCTGGCTTCTGGTGCAATAGTCACACTCATGGGGTTCATATTTGTACATATTTGTGGGTGTTTGTGTTACAAAATTGTCTGGAGGTGAACACGATGACATCCTGGAGTAATGAGGAATGTTTGGATTAGTCATTTGCAGTTCAAGAGTTCAGGCAGTGAAGTGTTAACCTAGCGTTTAGCACACTCAGAATTCATGTATGCAAAGATTTATAACCCAATATAAAAATCTTTTGCATTAGTCAAACCTTCAGCATGCCTCAGCTTGCCTACAATGACCCTGCATTGCTCAAACTGGAGTACAGATATGCTTACTAAGGGTGTAGCCTTCTGCCTAGAGGCAAAGCAGATATAGGAAAGTGATATTACAATGGTATGAAAGAATAAAAAAATGGGAAAAACTCACCATGATAAATTCCAATTTGCAAACTAAGAACCCTCTTTGACCCCAACAAGACCATAGATATACTGTATAGAGGTAAATAAAACAGACATAAAGCAAGGTCATGTAATAATAGATTTAAAGAAAAAAAAAAAAAAAGAGGAAAAACTAACCACATGAACAGTTTCAACTGTCAGGTACAGTGTATGAATAGCATGCTGCACAATCATGATGCATTTCCAACATATACAGTGTTCCTGGTGCTACTTTTTTTGTGTGTGTGTTGGAAATCTGTGTATTTGGAGTTCATGCACATGGAGGGTCTGCTGTACATTACAGTATATGGCATATGAGATTTGAAAAGCAGTTGTAATGTACTGTACAGTCATGGTCAAAAGTTTGCCAAATATTTTATCTTCTTTTTCCCATAAGCCTTTCCTGACCATTATTCCTAAGGTAAGAGAGGCTTGGTATCTTTCTGCCCATAGTTGATTTTCTTTCATATGATGCATTGAAAAGGAAAGTTATCGACCTGCCCTGAATGCAAAGTATTCATTCATTCATTCATCATCCAATCCTGTGTTGCCCCATGAGGAGCACAGGAGTCCGGGACTAGGCAAGTTGTCTTGACATTTAAGACGAGAGTGACCAACCTCACTCATCCCTGAGTGGCATTATGTGAGCAGTAAACCCAAACCTTCTCTTGAATATAAACCTGCATAGCCTCAATCTGATTGGAGCACCTTAATTACCCACTAAACCACCAGGTGCCATAATTTGGTTATATGGTCACCACCCAGTGTTGTGAATGGTTTCTTGGTGTACAGGAAACCATTTGGCTTGTCACTCTGTGAGGAGTCATCCATAAGCAGAAGGAAGAGGAAAGAATGAAAGAAAGAAAGACAGAAGGAGTGTAGAATAACCCATAGGCAGAAGGAAGACAAAAGAATGAAGTAAAGAAAGAAGAGGAAGGAAGAAAAGAAGGAAGGGAGAGAGGAAAGGACAGTCACCCGAGAGCAGCAGTACATTGAGTGAATGGTAAGCGCTTCCACCTACTACTGAATGTGAAGTAAATGAGTGAAATAGAGGAAAAGCTTTTGGCTCTGTATAGTATCTTTTATGATGAAAAAACCAACTACGTTTTCATTAGATGGTAAGACACCATGAAAGGGAAAGACTTTATTTATGTAATAAAAAGCTGCTTGTGGTATAGGTTGACAGTGGAAGATGGCTACAAAGGTAACATACTGCAGGAGTTATTGAATAAGAAAACAAATCGTGGAAGCTGAAGAAGCCAAATTTTTAACAATGATAGAACTGATTGGATGTGGTTAATGAAGAGATGGGCATGACAAGTTTCACTTTCTTTATTTGTTAATTTTTTATTTGTACTTTTTACTGAAAAATTTTACAAATGGCGGAATATTATCACACAGATGTATACAGAGAGGCCTTAGAAGTTATGAAATTTGGGATGGAGAAGAAAGATTTGAGAACCTTAAATGGCTGGAGGATGGTTGTGTGTCCCATATCAATTGTTCCAGTTTGGAACATACATTCAAATACTATTCCACTGTGTATACAGTATATCATGTGGCACGTCTGCCACTTTCTCCCTGAGGCATCATATTGAAGAGGATTTACCGGTAATCATCGAAAGACAAACAAACATACCAGGTCTCTCTTAACCTAGGAATATTAACTAACAAAGGGAAGGGAGAAATGAAAGGATGAAATATTAGGTGAACTACTTTCCCCAGCAGTACTTGTTGATAGATGGCCATGCTTTCCCTTTTCCCTTTATGGTGTCTGGATTCTACCCAGTCAGTGTCATGGGAACTTAAAATAGGATAATGATAATATGCAGTGTACTTACCTGGTAACATGATTTGTGTGTGAGTGGGGGGACTGATTATGACATTTTGTTATTACAGTATATTACAGTAGTATTTGTCTTATAGTACAGTCCTTTACTTAGAAGTTACAGTGCTGATTAAAACTGCTCTGATCCAGTGACTGCAGTACTGTGGAGAGATGCCTTTACTGGGTGGCACTGATAAACTACAATAAGCAGAAGGTTCCACTGCCTAGGTATACAAACATGCTCTACTGCCTCCCTATCTCTGAAAGGAGGATGGTGGACTTCAGGAGAAGAGCAGCTTCAGCCTGCAGTCCATCAGGTTCACATTCAGATGAGCCTTGAGCCATAACATTTTAGTGTGCAGCAGAGATTTGATGTACAGAAGTATTTAGGATAGCCAGATGTGCTCACTATGTACTCACTCGATGTAGTGCTGCTCTTGGGTGACTGCCCTTTCCTCTCTTCCTTCCTTTTTTCCATCTTTCCTCATCTGTCTTTCTTTCCTTTATTTTTTCCTCCTTCATCTTTCTACGGGTGACTCTACACTGAGTGACAAGCCAAATGGTTTCCTGTAAACCAGGAAACCATTTACCATGCTGGGTAGTAACCATGTAACCAAATTATGGCACCTGGGGGTTTAGTGGGTAATTAAGGCACTCCAAGCAGATTGAACCTGTGTAGGTTTATATCCAACGGGTGATTGGGGTTTATTGCCCACGTAATGCCACTCTGGGATGTGTGAGGCTGGTCATTCTCATTTTAAATGTCAGGACCAACATGCCTTGCCCCAGGCTTCTATGCTGCTCATGGGGCAACACAGGATTACATGATGATGGTGATGTTGATGACCAGATGAAGGTACTTCACATTGGTACTGTACAGTAAGTTATTACAGTACAGTATACAGTATATGCAGTGAATGCGCAGATATTTCTTGCTGCGATGTGCATGCAATTTATGTTTTCCACTTGACAATCAGCAATTCAACATTATCTGTCACTACTTGCAGCCATAGAGCCTCGGGGAGACATTGTGACTGAGGTGGGCAAAGAATATGAAGCTGTGTGCATTTTTGACACCACTCGAGTCAGTGCAGGGGATGTATACTTCCGCTCCAGAGTGGCTGGTGGCTCGTCACGTGTTCCTCACATGGTATGTATGAGGTAGCATAAGTGTATTTAAGCCACACCCACAAGGGCAGCTGAATCAAGTGCATGTCCCTAACCGTGCCATTCGCTGAGTCGCTGTACCTTTTTGAAGAGTGAAATCTGGCAAGTTGCAACTGCAGAGTTTTATTAACAGAAATGTTGTGTCCATTTGGGGTGTTTCTAAAGGTAAAAGACACTGTTTGGGATGTTCTCTCTAGCTATAGCCAGATGCCATTATCCTTTGTGGGTTGGTCACTTGAAGTCAGTAGTTTTACGGGGAGGGGCATTATCCCTTTGCCAACCCACTTCTTGACATGTAATGATCATGTAAATGGTTTCCTGGCATTCAGGAAACCATTAGGCTTATCACTTAGTGTAATGCCACCTGAAAAGGAAAGAAGAGTAATAGTAAGTAACAGGGAAGATGGGAGAAATAGGAAGATAGAAGGGCTTATACAGAAAAAGAATGAGAAAGATGAAGGAAGAAGTAGGCAACACTACATCAAGTGAGTAGATGATTGTCACCACCACCTACAGTGAATATGGTCATGGTTGGTGCAGTTCAGATTTAATTTACTCCGAGTTTGGAAGGCCGACCTCCTGTGAAATTCAGTAATCTACTTCATATCACGGGAGGATGTTTTCCACACATGTAATGTAATGGCTTGCACTAACACCCATTGTTCATACCAAGGGCGGGAGGTATACATTATATGTAATGAATGCAGTTATCTTAAAGGAACTTACTGATAGGTGTTTACTCAGTTTTTTCATAGTTTATGATTAGTGCAGTTATTACAGTTTGTGATTATATTACTACAAAGATTGCATTGATTCATTCTTGAGCACTGTATGTGTCTTACATAACTGTATTTTCCAGTCAGAACTCATTTTTCCCCTGATTTATCACATGCAGTTTATATTGCAAAGGGGATTTGTCAGTAGTTTGCCCTCTAGCTTAGCAGTCCCAGGTGGATTGTGCAGTACTGGATTGTTTAGAAATACTGTACTTAATTGAACATAAGTAGTACCTTGGCTCACTGGTCAGTATACTATTCAGTCATTGAGCTTATTATGCTAATAAGTGTTAGAGTACACAGTATCTGAAGATCATTCACTTCTTGGATCATTAAGAATCAAACTTTGTACTTAATCTTTTTGAATGCTTTCACTGGGTGATAGATACAGTTAACACATGGCCATATATAGCATTCTGAGTGCACCAATGTGTTCATTTCATTTCATTTCATTAATAAAGTCTCCAACATATTTGCAGGTGTCTGCTTTGGTCACCTATTGGCAGCTCTTCATGCTGCTTGATCTCTGGCAGCCTCTTTATTCAGTCCCTTGTCCCTGAGGTCACACTCTCTGTCCTCGTCCCAGGTCTTTTTCAGTCTGCCTCTCATAACGCCACCCCCAGCATTTACACTTATCACTTTCTGCACCAATTTTTCATCCCTCATCCTCTCCATGTGCCCAAATCATCTCAGTCTACCCCTGATCATCACAACAGCAGTACACTCCAGTTGCATTCTTTCTCTCATTTCTTCCATTGTAAACCTAGCCCCCTCCCCTCTCCCCAGGCCTTCCATTGAAGGATGCACTGCTCATCCACCTAATCTTTGTCATTTTTGTATGTCTGAGTCTGTGAATATCCTCTTCCATTACTGCACAGGTCGCACTACCCTATAACATTACACTCCTAACACATGCCTCAGACAAAGATCCCTTTGCATGGAGGAGAAAGCCCTCTCAGTGTAAGGAGAGGCAAGAGTTCCCTTAACTTCTTCCAACCATTCCTCACTCTAGTGCCTACTCCAGCACATAACATGTCTCCCAGGTAACAAAACTCTTCCACACACTCAAGAGACCCACCAGCAAGATCAGTCCTTGCACACCTCACAAGCTCCCCATGCTTCCCCCAACACACCGCACACATGAAGTCAGCAGTATTTTGCAGTCTGCTTCTATTACCACTACATCTCTTGTGCACCCACTTATCACAAATACTGTACAAGTTGGAATTTCTTCCCACGCCTTTGTGGCAAACCACGCATGGCCACTTTCCCTCCTCTTTGACTGTACCACCATCATCCCTAGATAGCATCAACTTTGTTTTTACTTGCCTTTGCTCTTAAGCTAATGTGCCTCATACCATCTCTCCACTGACTAAATCTTCCTCCCCCTCCCGTTCCTTCTCTGCAGTCATCAGCATACACTGTCTCCCGTAGAAGTCCATTTTTGATGTCACGTGAGAGGACTTCAAGCACTATGATAAAAAATCAGGGGCTTAAAACTGACTCCTGATGCATGCCAACATTCGTGGAAAATTCATCAGTCAAATCACCATTCACTTTCACCTGGGTGCGAGCCCCCTCATACATAGCCATAACAACTCTAGCCAGCCACTCTTTGATCCCAAACTTTCTCATTGCCCACTTAATCATCTCTCTAGGGACTCTATCAAAAGCCTTTTCCAAATCAATCAAAACAGAGTACAGAACAGCTCCCATTTCTTTCAGATATATTTTTCCCAAAGCTGTTGGACAATGAATATGGAATCATTGGTCTCTATGCCTGACATAAGCTCAAACTGCATCTCGTCATTATTCACTCTTTCCCTTTTCATACCTTCTAGAAACCTCTCCATTACCTTCTTTATCTGGTCCAAAAGTTTTATGTCTCTATAATTCCATCTTGCACGGGATCACCCTTCCCCTTGTACACATTTACAGTCACATTCTTCAGCCATTCATCTGGGCTTCATCATCATCGTCATCGTCATCAAGACATCCTTTCCCACTGTAGGGCAGGGTGAGGAGTAGCAACATCCAGATAGCCAAAGTTTGCTCAGTTCAATGGGTCACGCTTCCATTCACTCATCATTCAAGCCCTCGAAATCTTGATTCTATCATATAGGCCAAAAAATTTCATCATGTTCTGTAGCTTCACACATACCTGTCTGAAAAAGCCAATCTGAACAATGTCGCATTAAAAAGGGGTGCCAAATCTCTGATCATGCTCACCTCCTCACATTATTCATCCAGTCAGCTTGATTTCTTGTCAGTCCCCTAGCCTCATCAACTTCCAAACCTCTCTTCCTTACACACCCATCCACCATATCCCTCCACCTTCATGTTGGCCTTCCCTGCCTCCTTCCTCCTTCAGATTTGTTCATATATACCTTTTTCACCACTTTTGTCATCCATTCACTCCTCATGACCAAACCAGTTCAGTACACACACTTAGATTGTGGTGTCCACAGACTTCCTCAATCTGCATCTCTCGTGTATCACATTATTTCATATCCTATCCATTCTCTGTACTCCACATATATTCCTCAACAGTCCCAGCTCCACTGTTCTTGACTTTTCATTTTGATGCCACTCCATAGTCTCACATCCGTATGTTAAAGCTGGCGCTAACACTCCTTCATGTAAGCCTCACGCAGCTGCAACACTCAAGGGTCTGTTTCTTACCAAGGCCAGTCGTCTGGTAAAGTAATATATGCATTAGGGCTGATAGTAGTTAAGGTCATAGCTAAGCTATTTTCTTCATCACTAAAATTCTAAACATAAGTGGCTGGAGTCTTTTTTTTATTTTTTTTTATTTATTTATTTATTTTTTTTATTCATTACAGGTTTTATATCTAATCTGGATTGTATACCTGAACAAGAATACTTGCAAGGTGACAGTTCATTAGGAAATAAGTTGTAGACATTACTGTATATAATTTGTGATGGACTGCTTGTCTTCATTACAGAAAGTGAATGATTCAGCCATACATGTGAGAGTGACCCACCAGGAACCAACATCTTACTACCTTGAGTGCATGTATGGCAATGATTCCATGTGTAATCGTCAGGTCTCAGTCGGATGTGAGTTGCTGATGTTGATTTTACACACAGATAAGTTTATTCACCTCTATGAATATTCTGTTAATGTGTGGTAGTTAGAACATCACAGTTGGAATGACAGCCATCCATTGGTTGGACTCCTTAGGGGTGATTGGAGGCTTTTCAATCATACAGTGTCACTGATGAGAGTAGGTTGGTCATCTACCCTTAAATGTACACTGAACTGCAGTAGCCAAATGTGGGGCCCTCACACCTTGAAGAGGGTAAAATGACTGAGCTTGTACTCGTTACTGTAACCTGCAACGATTTTAACTTATCTTTAGAGTTGGAGGGAAAACACAGTTTGCAGTGTAGATGAGGGCAGGATTGATGTAGCTGTGACACTGTTTCTCCCCTTGTCTTTTTCTTCAGAATTTGAGAGTTGTTCTTTTTTCACTTGATGGTAGGAATAGAGTAACTAATGTGTTTTTCCTTGTTTGCTTGTCTTCTGATGGTGTCAGTTAATGAATAATGTTTCTGAGTTAACTTACTCAGGTGATTTAGTCATGATTGTGTGTTGGGGATGTAGTTCAATAATTGTATACATATATGGTTATGATATACTTAAAATTTTAAATGTGGATAGTTGATATGGTGTACTGTACATATGCTATACAGTACAGTACATTAAATATGGCAGTGGTAATGTCCTGTCCCTTGTCACTCCATTCAGGCCATAGGACTTGAGGCAAGGCTTCCATAGTTCAGAACATTCAAAAGTAGGAAAATTTTCTACATCTATGTGAACATTACCTGATCAAGTTACTGTTTGTTATTATTAATGTGCTATAGCACTTGGTGATTTTGGTTAGAAGTACACTTTTATTTATGTCCATGATATGCTTAAACAAATTTTCAGCAATATGAATGGAAATTTCCTAAAAGAATTGTCAGCACAAAAAAATATTATTTCCTTCACTTACAAGTGACTTGCGGCCTTATTGTAAAAGATTACTTTCCTTAAATAATAGAGTGCTTCATGCAATAGTCTTACTGAGTGTGGAACAGTGCTTTGTACAATTTTGTCTTATTACATCCAGTTTCCAGAATTAATATCCATGTGCAGGTAGCTGTTAAAGTTGTTTTACTTAAAGTTGCTTACTTAAGTTGCAGATGAATTAATGCTTTTTCATTTCAGAGTTGCTTGTAATGAATTAATACCCTGTCTTCTTAAATTAATCGCATGTGATTCATAAAAATATTGTTTTTAAATCTGAAATAATTTTTATCTTCAGCATCTTCGTGATGAACTAAAAGCATGTTTCATTTATTTATAACATTTTGCCAGCACAAACCCTGTACTTGCAAGTAAGTACATTGTACATACTTATTTTCAGTTTAACTTTCCTCCCCCAGACCCACCACAGGATGTTGAGAACTTCACATGCATCTCCAGGAACTACATGACCCTCAACTGTTCATGGACCGCCCCCTACAACCCCGTCACTGTATCCTACAACCTCACGTATGTTGTGCCGGGCTTCCTCAACACAAGGTACGCTTTTGCCGCCACAGGTCTAGATGATGGTGGAGTGCTATGAATGAAGTCAAGAATGGTGTAGCATGAGTAGAAAATGTGAATTGGTAGTGAGAGAATGACATGGAGAGTGTATGTGAGTGACATGGAGGTAGACAGAGGAAGTTTTAATTGAGGATTAGGTAGAGGGATATGGAGAGAAATATGAGTGAGAGTGGTGTGAGGTGGAGGGAAGGCAGCCTGTTTGCAGAGATCAGAGAAGCATGGTGGTGATTTGCTCATTGGCATCCACTCTGGTATAAGGCATATACAGAATGAATGGTTTGTGGTGTAAGCAGAATATGTCCCAGGTTGACAGAACTTCTACGTGTAATTGAGAAGGTTTTGGATGAAGTTGAGAGTTTTATGAGAGGGATATTGAGAATTGCCTTTAACCCCTTAGTGCCAGAGCTCCTGTGTGAGGGATTTTGCTGGATGGGTGCTAGGCATACCACCCTCCGCCTGTCAGTTCATAGTCACGGAGCTCATAGGTCCCTACCCCGGGGTTCCCTTTATTAAATTTTGAACATGCCCAGTTCCGTCCCATATTGGGAACACAGGGCGCAGAGAGGTTAAGTAGTGGGTGTTGAGTTAGAATTACTCTGATAGCAGTGAAAGTGTGTGAAAAGTTTGGTGTTGCGTTCAACTATTACAACTGAACAGTTAGCCTATAGGGAAAACTGTAGGTTGAGAAAAGGGCAAAATGCAGGAAAGAAGAGAGTGACCTGAAGATTGTTTGAAATGAGGCATTTGATGATGTTGCAAGAGGAAGATATCAAGCTAACTGTGAAAATAGATTTGAACAGTCATTTATGGAGAGAGCTGGCAAAGAAGAGTGCTTCAGAAATCAAGAGAGATGTATAAGGACAGAGAAGCCTGGAGACCTTAGTGTTTTTGTCACTTCCTGTGGTGGAATTCTTGGGAGGGAACATCAGGAAAATGAGACAGGAAAGACTGAATAGGTCAAGGCAAAGAAAAGACATGTTGTATGTAAAAGCTTCTAATACATTTTTATTTTTTGTATGAGAATAACATAGATTGTTAGCTGTTGCCTTTCTAAGGAAATGTGTCAGTAGGTTTTGAATCAAGATTATTCATCTTCCCCCCCCCCCCTTTGTGGGGAGCTTGAGGCTAGGCAACTGTAGTCCAGGTTATTTAAAATAAAGAGTGCTCACCATTACCATAAATGACTGAATTAAGGTAGCCTAAAACTTGAGGCCGTCCTAGGTTTCACAGGGCTAAAAAGGGATTGGCATTTTCCAATTTTGAATTGATTTGTGATGAATAATGTAAACCAGTGAGTTTCTAGAGGGTTTTTGGATAAGGAATTTAGTGAAGAGACTAAACTGTTGTAGTCATGGTGATTGGGATTTTTATGCATGATTTGAAAAAACTGCACACAGACTTTATGTTGATGGAATATAGCAGGTTGTTGGTAAAGTTTTTTGTATAAAATAAATTACTGGAGTTTGAGAATATATAGTTTAGACATTACCATATAATCCAAAGAAAGTATGTTTTCAGTATGATTGAGCAGGCTTATGAGGTGGTGTTTTAGTGAGATTTGTGTGCAAAGGTGAATGGAGAACAGTTTGAAAACTTGAATGTGTGCATGGAATAGTGAATGAAGAATGATAAAACAAGAAGTATAGTACTGTGCTGTACTGCAAACTTGACTGAACATATGTAAACATTTTAGCAGTTCATTGTATAATAGAGAAATGAATCAGTAGTCATCAATTTCTCATAAAATTTTTTATTCCTAATTAGTTGGTTAATAGTACTTTTATTCATAAATACGGTAGTTGGTTAATAGTGCTTTGAAATATAAGATATTGATTCTTCATTAACAGGAGATAATATATAGTAATTTGTGTATGGCAGTACAAAACTTGCTTTTGTTATAAATTTCATTTATCTTCATTTTTGTTTTTCATATTATTCTGTATAAGTGTGACATCAGTGTATTATATTGTTTTGTTATTTAGATGTGTGATTGTTTTGAGTGTCTTTGTTTTTCCTCCATCATAGTGCTTTCTAACGCTTTTAATTATCTAGCAAAATTCTTTGTTGCCAGTCATTGCTTTTCACGCCAGCTAACTAACACTGTCATGGAAGCTGATTGGTATTTGCTTGGCCATGTGTCACGTCTGTTGTGAAAGAAACATGTAGGGACTGCAGAACAGTTCATTATTTTGCCATAAAGAGGAACATACAATTACGCTCTTTACTCTCGCAACTGTCCTGTATTTTGTCACTTTGAAATAGGTACAGTATTAATCCGTGCACTGTAATGATTTGCTTGATTTGTATTTGGCACAGCTATGAATGGTTAATTATGCATAGTATATATGTAATTTCACTTTAACCATTTAACAACCATTTTCTTGTTATCCCTCTGACATGTTGGGACCTGAGGCTAGAATACCCCAGTCAGAAATATTTCCAGTTGCATAAAATTACATGATATTTTCACCCTCTGAAATCATGTAGTATCGTTAAATCCTTTACTATTGAAGGTTTTCTAAAGGTTGTATTGGTTAGTATGGTGAAAGTAAGGATTAGTTAATGGTTATTATTCTGTTGAAGGGTTTAAGTGTAATTGGTAGAGTTATCCCACATAAAGAAATGGCATTTATTGAAATGATGCAACCATTCTAAGCCAGTTTGAATTTGCTTCATACCAGAGAGAGTCAGAATCAGGCCAAAACTGTCATATCTTCTCACTGAACACAGTTTATGCATGTGGGTTCAAATAATTCATTTGAACAATTCGTGGCAATTTTTAATCATACTGTTTGAAACTTTCTGTCTTTACAGTGAGAAGTCAGCCTAAAGCTTTCGATAATACGGTACTAAGTGCATGTGATAAGCAGGTGCTGTATTAAAAAGTTGTCATTATTTTAAAGGAGTTTAAAGTAAAAACTGTTCTAGGCATGTGGTAAGCCTACTTTTCTAATGCCTACATTGCAAACAGCCGATAAATCTAATGAAAAAGGAAGATGGGAGTTTGTATCTTGGCTTCCTTTCCCCTCTACTTCATGTTCACAAGAGATAAAAAGCCTTTCTGTCCCCCACCCTGCATGTGAGCATGGAAAAGTGGGATATGCTTATGATGGTCATGAAAAGAAATTGAAATTGTCAGAAATAGTACAGCAGAAGTCTAAGAAATATAATGTTTGATGTCATTTTTCTTCTCGAGGTCTCATCAGAAATTATAATGAACATAACATGGTTCATTACAATATATGTACTTGATGGCTAAAGATTTAAAACAGGGCAAAATTATGAACTGCTCTTTGTAGACTATCTTTAGTTAGTTGCATATTGCTTGCCTTGAAGAGATCATGTACGTTACTGCATGTTTGCTTGGCTTAGGACAGTCTAGAGGAGGAATGTCTCTTAATGCATTTTGTGTTGACTGCATTTTACAAAACAAAATTACACACTGTCTGCATTTTACAAAACAAAATTACACAAGTATGCATATTTTGTCACAGAAACTTGACATTATTCCTGTTTTAGGGAACCTTATATGATCATATTTTGCATGAAGCTAAAGGCAGTTTCATACTTTCAAATTATCTGTCAACTACACATTAGGACTGTTTTGTGTTTTAAACTGTTGACAGACTTCAAAACCTTTAGCGTGTTCCACAGTCTTACTTTTGAAATACTGTACATAAAGGTAGATTCAGAGACTGAATGATTTATATTCCCCACTTCTCAGTTCTGCTTCATCACTATAGGTAAGTGGTGGGTATTGTATTTTTTCATGAGTTGTTAGTTAATGAATTTTAAAGGTACATGATGTTTAAGTAACCATTTGCTGAATTGTAAGTCAAAGTAAGTAATTTTTTCAAGTGATAAATAATGTAATGTGAATGATGATTACAATACATTATTTTTCACATGGATTGATTTCAGCATCTTCTGAGTATTGTACAGTAAAGCTGGAGGACTGGTATAATGGAGCAGATATTGTTAACTTATTTTGCATGTACCGGATCTCCAGAAACCATGACCATACATGCTAATATTTTTTACAGAAACATTAATTTGAAATTATAATGGTTGTTGGTAAGCTTTCTGTATTCATATAATAATTTTGAAAATGTTTGGCATTGTGCTTTTTGGTGGTTGGGAACTCAGATGTATTAATGTTGATTACTGAAATTTTCATTAACACATAGTAATACCAAACAGGCTTTGGGATGAGGCAGTTTTAAGCAGAGAACTGATTGCTTGATGTTTGTTTTTTCTAACAAATAAACATTAAATGCTATGCTGCTAAATTGTAGTTGTTCATGGGTGGAAATGGGACAGGCAGACACTAGGCTGTATTTTGTTCTAGGTTTTGATGGTGCAGTACAGTATTGAAGGTAACAATGACTTTTGTTGTTGTACTCTGTCATTTTTCCTTTAGTCACTTAGTAGTTCATTCATTCATTCATCATCTAATCCAGTGTTGCCCCAGAGGAACAAAGGAGCCCAGGGCTAGGCAAGTTGGTCCTGACATTTAAGATGAGAGTGACCTGCCTCACTCATCCCTGAGGGGCGTTATGTGAGCAGTAAACCCCAACCATCCCTTGGATGTAAACCTGCACCAGCTCAATCCAACTGGAGCACCTTAATTACCCACCAAACCACCAGGTGCTATAATTTGGTTATATGGTTACCACCCAGCATAGTAAATGGTTTCCTGGTGTACAGGAAACCATTTGGCATGTCACCTAGTGTTGAGCCACCCATAGACAGAAGGAAGAGAAATGAATGAAGGAAAGAAAGACAGAAAAGGAAGGAAGGAAGAGAGGAAAGGCCAGGCACCCGTGAGCAGCGCTATATCAAATGAGTGAATGATGAGCTCTGCCACGTACTTCTACTGCACTATATTGAGAGCAGCAGCACCAAGATTGTAGTTGTGGCATCAGACAACCCCACTATGGACTACAGCATGTTCCTCTCACCCCAGTGATGAAGATCCTGAACACCTTTCACCTTGGACAATAGACAAGTGTAGTCACACTGTAGGGTTGGTTAACTGATTGTGTAGTAATTAAGGACACTCATTCCTGTCTCAGAACCAAGATTAATTAGTTTCATGCTGCCGTGCATCTATAATGCAACCCAGTACACTGTAGTAGTGACCCATCAGGAGTATAAGGTCTTCCTTTACTGCCCAGGTCTCACTACCATATAACATTATACTCGTAAAACTTGCCACATACAAGGATCCCATAGCACAGAGGGAGAGCCCTGTCAGTTTTAGGAGAAACAACAGATCCTTGAACTTTCTCCAGCAACTCCTTACCTCACCATCAGTACATAGCATGCCCCCCAAGCAATAAAGCTCCTCCACACACTCTAGAAACTCATGGCAAGATCAGTCCTATAGCACCTGTCAATATCTCTACATGCTTTCCCTTACACACTGCACACATGAAATCAGCATTATTTCCCAACCTACCTTTATTACCACTACATCTCTTATGCACCCACTAATCACAAATGCTGCACAAGATGGGAATTACTTCCCACACCCTTGTGGCAAGCTTCACCTAGCCACACTCCCTCTGCTTTGACACCACCACCACCAGTCCTTGATATAATAACTTTAGTTTTATCCTCATTTACACTATTTCCAAAATCTTTCCACTGCCTCCTTTTCATTCTCTGCAATTATCACCCAGCCATCATCATACAGCATCTCCCATGGAGTCCATTTCTAAAGTCATATGAGAGAAAAGCACCGTGACTGACTGTAAAGGGCTTGAGACTGAACCGAGATGCATGCCAACATTCACAGAAAACTCTTCACTCAATCCTCCATTCACTTTCACCTGGGTGCGAGCACCCACATACATAGCCCTAGCCACTCCTCAGTCCCAAGCTCTCTCATTGCTTGCTTCACCACCTCCCTTAAAACTCTGTCAAAGACCTTGGGGGGGGGGGGAATACAGCTCTCTTTTCTTCCCAGTATTTTCTTCTTGAAGCTGTCAGACAATAAATATGGCATCAGCAGTTTCTTTGCATGTCATAAACCTAAACTGCATCTCATGAGTATTCATTCTTTTCCTTTATCATACCATCCAAGAATCTCTCCATTACCTTTATTATGTGGTCCAAAAGTTTTATGCTAATATAATTTCCTTTTTCCATGGCATCATCCCTCCCTTTATGCACATTTACAATCACACTCTTCAGTCAGTCACCTGAGATAACACGCTCATTTATAATCAAATCAGTGCACGCTTCTGTCTCCTGAGGCCTTCAGCATTTCAGCAGTCAACCCAAACACACCTGCCATTTTTCTTAGCTGCGTCCTACCTATTACCTTGTTTACAGTAGCTGCATCAATCAAAGACCAAAGGCCAAACACTGGATCTGCTGACCCCAAACCTTCCCTGTTCCAATCAGATTCCTCATTCAGCAGCCAGTTTTAATGTTCTCTCCAGGCATCTTCAGTATCCTAACTGTCCACCACCACCTTTCATTTTTCACACACTGCTCACCTGTAATATCTCTGTTTTTCCCTTTCATCAGATTTGCCGCCATAAGTATCACATTCTTCCTTTTTGGCAGTATTTAGGTTATCCAGTAAAAGTCTCTGAGACTTAGATTTTGCCATGTATATCTCCTTTCTGGCCCCACACTTGGTAGCCAAGTATTCCTCTCTGTTGCCACCCCATTTCCATTTCCAGAAAAGTCTTCTTGTCTCCCTAATTGCATCTTCTACACCCTCATCCCACCACCATGTTACCTCATGTCATGGAGGGCCCCTTGTCCATCCACACGCTGAATCACTTAATCAAGAGATTGTTCTTGAGAGCTTTACTCTGCTCATTAACACTACTCTCCACAGCTTCCTGTTCAACCACCAAACTACTCATCTTGCTATGGAAGGTATCCCTTACTGCTTGGCTTCTAAACTTCCGTATTTTCCTCCTGGGTGCATAGGTCCTTTTCTTCACCCCCCAACTCATTCAGCATTTTGTCATATATCAGTAATTTTTAATGGAACAGAGAACTGTCCCATATCGGAAAATGTACTCAAGAGCTACTGTTACCTACTGTAGAATCAAGTTATGGAAGTGACCCATTTTTATCAGGTGAAAAATTGTAGCTAAATATTTGTCAGTATGTATATCTTAAGGTGCATTGTTTTGACTTATAATGTGATAGTATTGGCGTGGATTTAGGTTAATGCTTGACATTAATGCAGGTAACTGTCATCTTGATTCACAGAACTGCCCATGCTGTTAGATACAGCACAGTCTATTTTAGCATAACATATTCACATTCTGAACCGAGACACAGCTGTCTGAGGCAACTGACAGCAAACCCTTTTTTGTATCCTCCTACTTTCTCTAAACTCATTTCAAAGCCAAAGGTGTCTGTTGTGTATATGTACGCAATGACTTATCTTGCTCTCTTGTTCCTGAACTTGATTCTTCTGAATTCTCTGCTCTCTGGCATCGGCTCTCCTGTCATTCAGTACCCCCTAATTCTACTATGAAAAATTCTTTGACTATCTGACTTCTGCGGTGGAACACGTTTCTATCCATTTCGTCTTTCTGTGAAATCTCCATTCTAGATTTCAATGTTCACCACCACCTTTGGCTCTCCTCTCCTTTCACTGATCCACCTGGTGGACAAGCCTACATCTTTTTTATCCTTAATGACCTAGAGCAGCTTGTACAGCACCCTACCCTTATGCCTGACCGCCTTGGAGAGAGCTCCAACATGCTTGACCTCTTCCTTACAACTAATCTTTCTGCTTACACTGTTAATCTTTTCTCTCCATTGGGCTCTACCAACCACAACCTTATTACCTTAACCTATCCTATCGCTCCGGTACGGCCTGTGGACCCTCCAAAGAAACGTCGACTGTGGCACTTTGGAGCTGCAGATTAGGAGGCTCTCAGGCAGTACTTCTTTGATTTTCCCTGGAATGATTATTGCTTCCATTGCCTAAGCCATCTGAGTGCCATGCACATTATGGAGGTTATTTTCTCAGGCATGGAAGCATACATTCCATTCTCTTAATAAAGGTACCAGAGCCAGCCCACCCCTGAATCACATCTTTTTTATGTTTCTGCCCAGAATCGTGCTAAGTCTGTTCACTCTGCTAAAAATAATTATATCCTTACTAAATGCCTGATTGATTACGTGCTCGTAGAGAGGTCAGTGATGGGAATGGTTGCTGATACGAGGGCTGTGAGTGGAGGATGTGGAGGTCTGTCAGATCATATGATTGTGGTATGCAAGATCAAGCTGAGAGGAGTGAGGTGGATCAGGAGAGAGAGGAGCAGTCAGGGAGAAAGACTGAAAGTTGAGAAGCTGAAGATCAAAGAAATGACAGATGAATATAGGACCAAAGTAGAGGACGAGTTAGAATTACTGAATTGGAATGAAATGGATCTGGACAGACTGTGGAATGCATATAGGGATTGCTTAGTTAGGAATGCTAAAGCAGTGTGTGGTGTGCCAAGAGTAACAACAAGGAAGAAAGGTACGACATGGTGGGATGAGGAAGTAAAGAGAGCGGTGGAGGAGAAGAGGAAGAAGTGACTAAAGTGGTTACAGGGTAGGGGTTCAGTTGAAATAAGAACTGAATATGTTGAGAGCAAGAAGCACATAAAGAGACTAGTGAAGAGGAAAAAGGAGGTAAATGAGGATCTAGGAAGAAAAATGAATGCGACCTACTCTGAAAATAGAAAGTAATTCTGGAAAGAGGTGCGGAAATGTAGAAGTGAAAGCAGAAAGAAATGGGATGGTGTGAAGGATGCAGGTGGTAGATTATTAACCCATGGAAATGAGGTAAGGACCAGATGGAAAGAATATTTTGAAAGCTTGATGAATAGGGATAGAGAGGGCAGAGCAGCTGTAAACATGATTGGTTTTGGGGGTGTGCAGAGAAGGAATGCAGTGCCAGGAGATGTGACACTCGCACAGGTGAAGAGTGCTGTGAAGCGGCTGAAAAATGGGAAAGCAGCCGGGGTTGATGAGGTGAATGCAGAGGTACTTAAATGTAGTGGAGAGAATGGAATGAAGTGCTTGTTGGAGATATGTAA
Organism: Coenobita brevimanus; assembly: GCF_032717465.1. Taxonomy (NCBI): domain Eukaryota; kingdom Metazoa; phylum Arthropoda; class Malacostraca; order Decapoda; family Coenobitidae; genus Coenobita; species Coenobita brevimanus. The sequence goes on along the minus strand of NC_137017.1, from coordinate 12,254,681 downwards.
GTAAGCATGGATGAGTGAAACTGTGCCTGCAGAGTGGAAAAAGGCTGTAATTGTACCCCTGTACAAAAATAAAGGTGAACGATGTGTGTGCAAGAATTATCGTGGCATAAGCTTACTGAGTGTGGTAGGGAAGGTATATGGAAGAATTATTATAAAGTAAGAGAGATACCAGAAGTCCTAGTGAGTGATGAACAGGGTGGCTTTAGAGTGGCAGAGGATGTGTGGACCAAATATTTGCAGTGAGACAGATAGTAGAGAAGGCTTGTGAGAAGGACCATAAGGTGTTTATGGATTTCATGGACCTGGAAAAAGCATATGACAAAGTGGACAGGGAAGGATTGTGGAAAGTTTTGCGCATGTACGGTGTAGAGGGTAAGGTGCTAGGTGCCATCAAGAGTTTTTATGATGGCAGTGAAGCATGTGTCAGGGTTAACGGGCATCTAAGTGAATGGTTCACGATCAGTGTGGGCGTGCAACAAGGTTGTGTGATGTCCCCATGGTTGTTCAGTGCATTTATGGATGGGGTGATGAGAGAAATGAAAACACAAGTAATGGAGAGAGGGATGGCATTGGTAATGAATGGTGATGGATGTAATATCTCAAATTTGTTGTATGCTGATGATGCAGTACTGCTTGCAAGTACCGGACAAGAATTAGGTAGGCTAGTGCAGAGTTTTGCTGATGTCTGTAAGCATCGCTCCTTGAGAGTAAATGTAGAAAAGAGTAAAGTGATGGTTATTGAGAGAGAAGGTGACTCCCAGTGCAATGTAACAGTGAATGGAGAGAGACTGGAATTGGTGAGAGAGTTCAAATACCTGGGTACAGTGATAGAAAAGAGAGGAAAATGTGCAAAAGAAGTTGAAAGTAGAGTGACACAAGGAAGAAAAGTAGCTGGTGCAATGAAGGCCTCTTGATAAGAAACAGAGGCATGAGTGTTGCAGCTGCACGAGGCTTACATGAAGGAGTGTTAGTGCCAACTTTAACATATGGATGTGAGACTATGGTGTGGCATGAAAATGAAAAGTCAAGAGTAAGAACAGTGGAGATGGGACTGCTGAGGAATGTATGTGGAGTACAGAGGGTGGATATGATACGAAATAATGTGATTCGTGAAAGATGCAGAGTGAGGAAGTCGGTGGACACTAGAATTGAAATAATGTGATTCGTGAAAGATGCAGAGTGAGGAAGTCAGTGGACACTAGAATTGAAGAGAGAGTGCTGAGATGGTATGGTCATGTGGAGAGAATGGATAACAATAGAGTGGTGAAGAAGGTATATCTGAGCAAATTCGAAGGAGGGAGGAGGCGAGGTAGGCCAAGGAGAAGGTGGAGAGATATGGTGGATGAATGTGTGAGGAAGAGAGGTTTGGAAGTCGGTGAGGCTAGGGAACTGATAGGAGATCAAGCTGGCTGGATGAATTTTGTGAGGAGAAGTGCATGATCAGGGATTTTTGGCACCCCTTTTTAATGTCGCAGCAACTGGATTGACTCTGTCGGATACGGTTATGTGAAGCTACGGAACGTGGTGAATGTTTTTGGCATATCCGATAGAGCCATGATTCCGGGGGCTTGAATGATGAGTAAATGAAAGCATGGCCCATTGGACTGGGCAATTTTGGGCTGTCTGGACATTGCTACTCCTCACCCTGCCCTTGGGTGGGAAAGGAGGTCCGGATGATAATGATGACTAAATGCTTTCAACCCTCCAACTCGAATGCCTGCCACTTCTTCTTGCACCCTGCCAAAAACCTTTCCTCCTCTTTTCTACTCTGGTGGCTCTGTAGCTATTTCTTCTACTGATAAAGCAGATCTCTTCGCTCAGACTTTCCCCTCCAGTTCCACCTGAGACGATTGCGGTGCTGTTCTTCCATCACTTCCCCCCTCTGACTTCCTCATGGCTGACATTAAGGTTGATTCAGCTGATGTATTTTCTACCATCACTGGCCTCAGTACTAACAAGGCATATGGGCCTGATGGCGTCCCTCCTGTTGTCCTCAAGAACTTTGCTTCTGTGCTTACACCCTGCCTAGGTAAACTCTTTCGCCTTTGTCTTTCAACTTGTATCTTTCCTTCTTGTTGGAAGTTTGCCCTCATTCAGCCAGTCCCAAAGAAGGGTGACCATTCCCAACCCTCTAACTATCGTTAAATTTCTTTAACAGCCAGTGTCTCATAAGTCTTCGAGTTTATTCTTAACAGAAAAATTTCAAAGCATCTTTCTTATCATAACCTTCTTTCTGATCGTCAGTATGGGTCCCGTCAGGGATGCCTCACTGGTGATCTTCTCACCTACCTTTCAAACTCCTGGTCATCCACTTTTCAGGACTTTGGAGAAAGCTTGACCATTGCACTTGACATCTCAAAGGCTTTCGATCAAGTCTGACATAAATCTTTAATATCCAAACTGCCCTCTTACAGTTTCTCTCCTTCTATCTGTGCCTCCATCTACAGCTTCCTTTCTGGTTGTTCTGTTGTAGATGGCCATCATTCTTTTCCAAGATCTATCAACAGTGGTATTCCTCAGGGCTCTGTCCTATCACCAGCTCTCTAATTTTTTATTCATCAATGATCTTCTAAGCTGTACATCTAACCCTATCCACTCGTACACTGATGATTCCATCCTTCACCTTTCCATTCATTCTTGCAATGTCCATCTCAGCAGTTACTTCAACAAACAAGGGATAAGGCTGTGGCACACCTAATGTCTAACTTTGCTCGTATCTCTGATTGGGGTAAAAATAATCTTGTTTTTAATACATCAAAGACTCTGTTTTTACACCTATCAACCCAACAAAATCCTCCACAGGGGTACCTTCTAATGTTTGATAATATCCAGCTCAATCCTGCATCATCCTTGAACATGCTTGTGGTTCCATTCACTCAGGACTTATCTTGGAGAGATCATATTTCATCTTTTGTAAAATCTGCTTCCAAGAGATTAGGTGTGCTAAGCCAACGCCATACCTTCTTTACCCCTGAACAGTTGTTGACTTTATACACAGGTTTTATTCATCCCTGTGTAGAGTACAACTCTTATGTGTGGGGAGGCTCCCCACATACAGGTCTTCTCAATAGGGTGGAGTCAAAGGCTTTTCATCTCATTAACTCTCCTCCTCTTACTGGCTCCCTTCAGCCTCATTCTTTTTGTCACATTGTTGCCTCTTTATCTGTTTTCTGTCACCACTTCAGTGGTCACTGGTCCTCTGAACTGTCTGCATGCATCCCTCCACCTCTACGACGGGTGTGTAGCATCTGTCTAGCAACAAACTCTCGTCCCTTTTCTGCCCAACTCTCTAATGCTAGAGTTAACCGTTACACCCAGTCCTTCATTTATGCAATAGGTCAGCACTGGAACTGTCTCTCTCTTTATGTATTTCCTATTTCCTATGGTCGCCAGTCTTTCAAACGCAGTGTGTCCAGGCATCTCGAAATGAACGGATCTTGAACTTGGCTTTCTTTTGTTTTATTTTTGTTTTTTTCTTGGAAAGAACTGTTTTGTGGGCTCCTAGCCTTTTGTTCCTTCTTCTTCCCATTAAAAAAAAAAAAAATATTAGGAGACATGTTTCAAAAGTTTCCCTGACTTTGTGTACCTGATCACTCCTCAGAGATGTAGTCTTGCCAGTTGTTTTCCATCAGTATTTAGAGTACTAAATGTAGGTTTACCACTTGCATTTGTTCTGTGTGTTGGAATTACTAATAGCAAGCTTAGTCGAGTCAAGTATGTTCTATTTGGTTTTGGTAGGTGTAATCCAGACAAATATTGGTAGGTTCATTCTTGAAAGATGCAGTGTGGAGACAGATACTGTATTATACTGACAGGTTGTCCTGATCAGTAGTTTTGACAGGATTGGTTTAGATTTATTGCTTTGTTGCATAATATTTACATACTTTATTCCACAGAGTCTTAAATCCCATCACTCTGATGACAAAATTTACTTTTCTTCTTTTTTTATATTCTGCATCTGAACTGTTTCACCTATCTTCAGGGAGGACATATAGCTGTGAAGGGGTTAATTAAGACTGTACAGTATCTAGCCTCTCTAGTTTGAAAAGTCACTCCTCAAGCTGAGTATAATCAGGGTAAGATAGGAATGAAATGAAAAAAGAGGTCATCAGATTGAGGTTAATTGAAGCTGCACTGACATACCCAGTATATCCATGGCAGTTTTAGTGGGTGCATGTGGTTTAAGGTGGGAATGTTGGGCTATTTAAGGATAATGTTGTAAATGTGTATTTCACTAATAGAGAATACTAATGGACTTCACATAACTATTAATTATTATTATGGGACTGTAATTGGGAAACAGCGTTGTATACAGTACTGTATATTTACGTGAGATCAATTTCATTCATTCATTCATTCATCATCTAATCCTGTGTTGCTCCATGAGGAGTGCAGGAGCCCGGGGCCAGGCAAGTTGGTCCTGACATTTAAGATGAGAATGACCAACCTCACTCATCCCTGAGTGACATTACATGAGCAGTAAACTGCAACCACCCTTTGCATGTAAGCCTGCACAGGGTCAATCTGATTGGAGCACCTTAATTACCCACTAAACCACCAGGTGCCATAATGTGGTTATATAGTTACCACCCAGCATTGTAAATGGTTTCCTGTTGTACAGGAAACCATTTGGCTTGTCACTCAGTGTAGAGTCACTCGTAGACAGAAGGAAGAGGAAAGATGAAGAAAAGAAAGACAGAAGAGGACGGAAGGAAAGAAGAGAGGAAAGGGCAGTCACCCGAGAGCAGCACTACATCAAGTGATTGGATGGTGAGCGCCCCCACCTATCAGATTCACATATGGAATAAAAAGGATACAAAAGTATTTGCATTTTTTCAGTAAAAAAGAAAAAAAAAATTCAGTGGTCTCCTCCAGATTGCACACAGCAACTGATGAAAGTCAGCAAAGCATAATCATTTCTATTTTGTTTTTTGAGAGAAGAAACACTTAAGCTAAAGGCATATTTATATAAACTCATAAGCATTGAAGCAAACATATAATCATCATTATTTAGGTTTTCCGTTTTAACCCACTTGCAGATAAAAGTAGTGTAATGCCGTAGTGAAAAATGTGCTGAAATATTTAGGTGTGTCCAATAAATATCATCAGAAAAACTTTGGCTTATTACCGATATTCTTTTCACTGGGAGTAAGCAGATACATGAAAGTATGGCATATTCCTGTACTGATAGTTGCTGAATCTTGATACCCTCTCATGACCACTGGTGGTATTCCTTTGGTTGTATTTAGATAACCTGCATCCCTGCAGTGTAAAAGATGTAGTGAGGAACTGTGAGAGACCTCAACGGCCAGAAATTCTGAAATTATATCAGTAAATATTAGATCTCAAATGAGCAGTGATCAGCATCTGCTTGTGTTATAAGCTCTTGAAAGAGCACTGGGCAACATTACAGGGTTAACAGACTAACACGGGTAAGGTACACCTTGGTTGTAAAACTTGCAGAGGCAACTAACATAGGTATGTGGAGGAAATCAGCTGGAGGAAGGTAAATGATAATGTATGGAATGTGAGAATAACCTGTTGGTAACATTGTTAAATGCATTAAATGGAACTCAGAAGGAAGATTAATCACCAGATACAATGAGCTGTGTTTTAAGCAACAAATATTCTTTTATGAGTTTAGCTACTGAATTTTATAATAGTACCACCCCATATGGGATTGTGGTTTCTGTGTTTAGATGGATAGGCCTAGGTAGTATTTTTTAATTACCTTTTTTAAAGTGAGAATTGCTTTTTTGTTTTTTTAAGTAAGAACTGCTGGTGAACTAGTTTACTGTTTATAATTTTCATACTTGGTTGATTTAAGCTAATTTTATTATATGAGAAGATAGCTTAATGCATATATATATATATATATATATATATATATATATATATATATATATATATATATATATATTTGCTGTTAACTCTATATAGGCCACTGATAACTTCAGAGAAGTGAGAGGACCACCTCAACTCTGCTGTAAGTTGAGGAAAAAGACACTAATGCCAATAAGTGAAAATTTCTTATGACACTAAATGTGTAGAAGCAGAATGGGAGGGATCGGCAGGTGATGCAGGAGCCATGCCCTAGAGAGTGCTGCCCTGCAAGGACACTTATCTTATGAGGTTGAGGCCACTATTCCAGGTCAGCAAAGTTGGGACTAGTATCCCCATTTAGTTACAATACTCACACGGCACTGCCCTGGTTGCTGCCACTGAGTACCATAGATAATTTCTCACCAGTGGTGCTTCCAGGCTTTAACCCCTTTAGTCTGACGATGCATTTCTTAGTTATGCTGTCTTTAAATTATCATCATCATGATCATCCGGACCTCTTTTCCCACCCTAGGGCAGGGTGAGGAGCAGCAACATCCAGACAGCCCAAATTTGCCCAATCCAATAGGACACGCTTCCATTCACTCACGATTCAAGTCCTCGGAATCCTGGCTCTATCTGATACGCCAAAAAACATTCACCACATTCTGTAGCTTCATATAAACGTATCTGATAGAGTCAATCCAGATGCTGTCATGTTAAAAGGGGTGCCAAATCCCTGATCTTGAGCACCTCCTCACATTATTCATCCAGTTAGCTCTATCTTTTGTCAGTCCCCTAGCCTCACTGACTTCCAAACCTCTCTTCCTCACACACCCATCCACCATATCCCTCCACCTTCTTCTTGGCCTAGCTCACCTCGTCCCTCCTTCATATTTGCTCAGATATACCTTTTTCACCATTCCATTGTTATGCTATCCACATGACCATACCATCTCAGTATACTCTCTTCGATTCTGGTGTCCACAGACTTCCTCACTCCACATCTTTCACGAATCACATTATTTTGTATCCTGTCCATGCTCTGTACCCCACATACATTCCCCAGCAGTTACCCCACATACATTCCCCAGCAGTCCCATCTCCACTACTCTCTCTTGACTTTTCATTTTCATGCCATATCATAGTCTCACATCCGTATGTTAAAGTTAAGCCTTGTGCAGCTGCAATTCTCAAGTCTTTGTTTCTTATGAAGCCCTTCATTGCACCAGCTACTTTCCTTCCATGTGTCACTCTACTTTCCACTTCTTTTGCACATTTTCCTTTCTTTTCTGTTACTGTACCTGAGTATTTGAACTCTCTCACCAATTCCAGTCTCTTTCCATTCACTGTAACATTACACTGGTAGTCACCTTCTCTCTCAGTAACCATCACTTTATTCCTTTCCACATCTTCTCTTAAGGCATGACTCTCACAGACATCAGCAAAACTCTGCACTAGCCTACCAAGTTCTTGTCCGGTACTTGCAAGTAGTACTGCATCATCAGCATGCAACAAATTTGAGGTATTCCATCCATCACCATTCATTACCAACGCCATCGCTCTCTTCATTACTCGTGCTTTTACTTCTCTCATCATCTCATCATGTATACAGTACATATATTGAACAGCCATGGGGACATCACACAACCCTGTTGCATGCCTATGCCAATCATGAACCATTCACTTAGATGCCCATTTACCCTTGCACATGCTTCACTACCAACATAAAATCACTTCTAGCTGCTTACCATCTGCACCGTACATGCGCAAAACCTTCCACAGTCCTTCTCTGTCTGCTTTGTCGTATGCTTTTTCCAAATCCATGAATGCCGTAAATGCCTTATAATCCTTCTCACAAGCCTTCTCCACTATCTGTCTCACTGGAGATATTTGATCCACACACCCTCTACCAATCCTGAAGCCACCCTGTTGATCATTCACTTGGACTTCTGATATCTCTCATACTTTCTCTATAATAATTGTTCCATATACTGTATATATGTGTGCATCTCTGTGTTTGAAATACGAGTTATGAATGCACAACCTACATTCCTGACACATATCCTTCAGTCACTTCCCATTATCATTTTCTCCTGCCACTCCATGACAACCCATTATGTCATCCTCAGGACCAGTGCCTACTCATCCATTCATATTTCCCATTAAGATCACTTTATAGCTCCTGGACAGTTCTCTCACTGTTTCATCTATCTTATCCCAAAACCTGTCTTTCTCTCTCTCACTCGTGTCATCACATGGTGCATACGCTGCTATCACAGCTACTTTCACTATCTCAAACTTGAACTTGACATACATACATCTCGAGCTGACACATTTGTAATCTCTCATTCCACTCTGCCACATTTCATTCATCAGCAAAGCAACCCCGTCCTTGCATCTTCCTCACCCATTCATATCGGACCACACACACTTTACACCCTCCCACTCAGTCCACCTCACACCCATTCATCTTTGTTTCACACAGTGTCATCATGGCATATCTCTCATGCTTGAACACATTCATCACTTCCACCCTCTTGCTCTCCTCATTCATGCCTCTTACATTCCACATGGCCATGTGACTCTGCCCATTTGGTTGGGGCCCTTGGCAGGTATTGGGCCCTCCAAGGCTTTCTGAAACATTTGCCATGATTAAGTGATTTTAAGTAGGGGAATCTGGGGGGTACTTAGCCCGGCCAAAAACCCCGGTTATATGGTTACCACCCAGTGTAGTAAATGGTATAGTATTTTATTTTGTTTGCAAGAGATTTTTCCAACTAGAGTGGTGGTATATAGTCTTTATTAAACTGTTTGACTTGAAAAAATCTCCCTGACAAAATTGTCAACCATAATTAGCAAGAATGACATGAAAGAAGACATTGGCATGAAAGAAGACATTAATCAGACTGAAGAGGTTAAAGCATACTGTTTATTACTTAGCTCTGCTTGTACCAAGCCACCTTCTGTAAGTGTTATGTGCCATGCTTGGTTTGTGTTCCCCTGCAAGCACAATGATTGTTGCTATTTCTGTTCCCCTCCTGGTACTATCTTGTGGAGTACTGCTGCTGGTCCTAGTTCTCTTGGTCTCCATACTTCTTTACCTGATCCCCTATCATTGAGCATGATGGATTAGCTGCAGATATCTTCTTATCCTCTTTGACATGTTTGGCACATTGATGTATATCAACAAACTGTTGGCATTCTGGCCCCTCTGACAGGTTCCTGAGGTGTGGATCAACACTTCAAGATGTTTTCCCTATAGCAAAATGTGGCTTCAGGTCCACATGCCAATCTGTCTTGCCCCCATGTGACAATCAGGGATTGATAAGTTCACTGGAGGCATGATAATCTGTGGATATGGGAACTTTGAGTTTAAACTAAAGGCCATCATCCTCACTGGCATTCAGATTTTCTCAAACAGATCCCCATGACATGAGCGTTGGGGGTATGTTGCTAGATAACAGTAACCATTGGTCTCTCAGCTTGCCTTGATTTGTCCCAGAGGTGACCTGCCAGTCCCCCTAACTTTCTGTCCATGCCCTCTGAATATTGGACTGCCCAAGACTCAGTTCTTGCCTTTATTTTTGCTCCTGGAGGGGTGTAATATAAGGACGTGAGGTGGCGTACTTTTCAACTTTACCAGCCATTGCTTTTATAACTTCTGCCTGCAGTGTGTCATCATTTTCAGGGGTACCACAGACATATGCATTCAGTTTGTAGGCCATGCCTCCACAGAGATGATGCATACTACTTGTTCAGATGACATGAACTCCATGTTTTATGCACTTTCAATATGGACTTGTATCTGCAAGCCACCATTGTTAGTTGCAGCCTCATTCATGCATTGTCTTTCCTTGGAAGTTGAACAGTATCACTTAATTTATTTTATCCTTCACTGTCTGTGGGTGTTATTGTTGTCATTGTTGTTCTTGTGGCCCAGAGCTCATCTGATTATGAACCCAGTGGACTACAGGCTGAAGTTGCCCTTCTCCTACAGTCCACCAGCCCTCTCTGGGGATAGGAATTTGTGGAACATTTGTATCACCAGCCTGGTCATGTGAAGGCATTCCACGTCAGTGCCACAAAGTGAGTAAAAAAGTGACTTTCACTGATGTCAACAGGTTTTGCAGCAGAGAAAATTTACCATTCCTATACTAGATAAAACAGAATGTGCAATAAAAGCATGAATGTATAGAACATTCAGTGTACCTGTTCCATGATAAGCACTTGGTCTGGCTGTAATTGTGGTGAAATTTTAAAAATAAAATTGAAGGAAAAAAATCCCTGCTAACTGAAGAAAACTGTGCATGTTTTGTTACCAATATCTTCCACAAAAAGGTTGAATGTGGTTTCACTTTATACAGTAACTCTGGATAAGAATAAGGCCAGAGAAGAGATGCACTTATGAGGAGAGTGATGTGCTGCGTGGGAATTGCCTCACATTTTGCTTTAATATTGTACAGAGAAACAGCAAGCTTATGGAGTTTAGATTGTGGGTTATCCTTCACAGCTTCTGAGCAGACCTGGTAAAAATGAAGAATGTATCACTGATACTTTTCTCTACCTTTAACTTGAGTGTTTGACAAAAATGTGGACACTATTTAGAGAGGCTTCTCGTCAAGCTTTGGCAGGTATCCTTATGTGCTGACACAGTGAGGTGCAAGGATTAAATAGAGTTTTGTGAAATTAAGAACCATGCAGTCCTTCAGTAAGAAGTTGTAGTAGCATTTTGATGAGTTTGCTATAGGAGAGGTTTGTTTTGTCCTGACTTTCTTCGTCCTGGTATTGCTGAGAAGTGGGAGCTGGAGGCTCACAGACTGGCAAACCTGTACACAGCAGGCATCAGAATGTATCTAGTTTGTGCTTGTATCACTTTTTCTTTTATTCCCTGATACAGGCCTAACTCTGGGCATAGATTTAATAGTCCATTTCCTGAGGCCCTCAGCAGTCATGTGTGCCACATACCATCATAGGTCCATGCTTTGGCATTGGGTACCCACCATCCATACTGAATACTATTTATACCAGGGTATCCTTATTCAAGAGTAGATTAGCAGTAACATTTTAACAGTGTATCGGTGAGTCATGTAGAAGACTGGTAAGGCATGTTTTAATGAAGCTCAGACCATCATACTGTGTCCTGCTTCAGCCATAGGATCAAATTTTTCTAATTTTGACTGGTAGACAGTCTTTTAGCACTACCTAGTCTGATTTCTGTGAAACTTGTTAGTGGAAGTTTCTTAAGTAGTTTTCAGGCACAGTGGAGTTGCAACAGTACTTGACTTACGGCATTGTCAAGATGGTTCTCTCACTGGCCACTGCGCTTGTTCGTGGTAGTAGTGGCGGTGTAACTACAGTGCCTTACAGACCTCCTGTAAGAGGAAAATTAGTTTTGGGTATTGAAAACTTGTTTCTGTATTTTTACATCAGCTCTAGTCATTTGTCTTTTCATTAAGAGTAATTTTATGAATTATCTGTGTCTTTGCTGTCTTGAGAATGTTTTATCAAAATTTATCTAACATAAATATTGTAATATGTTGTCTTGAGATAATACAGTACTGGTATTTGATTTGTCAGTACGATATTGCAGATTATCAGTACATATAATCACCATAAAAGTTTGTAAGTTAAGTACAGTTCAAAATAGTGCGAGTATTTAGCTCTTGCAGTAGGCAGCTATTCAGTTTTACAAGTTCTGATATTCTTTGGGCATTGGTAGATATGGGCTCTCCCAATGTCCAAAGTATTCCTTCTGGGGCAAGTGGGGCAGTTGTTTGCTGAGTGAAACCACGAAGCCGGCTCATGACAAATTTGAGTGGTATAATTTCACACTGCTCTCCACCAATGTGATTGGCAGCAACTTCCAAAGCTTTGACATCAACCAGTTTGCTCAAGGTTTGTATGATTGTGATTTTCTTATCACGAGTTGGAATATTGTATTTCGGAAGGTCATGACCTCCTGTATCTGAGTACAGTGTATTACCCACATGGTGTAAATTAGAATAAACTTCTATTCATATGAAGGTGTGAAAAGGCGTTAAGTAGATAATGAAAGGTTTTCTAATACCGTACTGATAATCACAATGCAACTAATCCCTTCCCAAGATACAATATTTCTCTCTCAGGTGATAGATTAAATGCATGTGTTTTTAAAAATAACCATAGCCAGCCAAATGGTGTATAATATCTTGCTGCTGTTGCTCATCTCTTCAAAGGTAAGGAAACTCTTTGAATGTGGGTGATGTCCTCGTGTGTTTATTTTTGCTGCCACCAGACAATTTTATTCAACTTGAGACTGGCATTTTGTATTGTAGGGGTTTATTAAGCTATATATAACCCCCTCAGTAAATAAAGAGTATCCTAAGGTGTATAAAATTATCAGGAGATGACAAGAACTAAATGAAAAGGACATCCCTGAATTCAGTGGGTTAAGTGCACCATACTTCCCAGTGCATGTGTATGTATTGTATGTACAGTATTTGACTACAAAATATGTGACTCACTTTTTATGTGGACTAAGATTCACATACAGAAACTGGAAATACAGAACAGAACACTGTAAACTGCCTTCAGCTTCTTGGGGAACTGTATAATTTCATTTTCTTTTCATGTTTAGGAAGACTACATATTGTTTTCTCCATATTTATATTTTTCATTTGCTTTTGGTTGTTACTGTTTTTGGCAGGTCATTAATAATTTGAATTAAACCTTCATACTAATATGTGCTAATCAGCAGACAAATGTTTAATTCATTAGCAAAGCCGTATAATCGTAAAACATCTCTGTACTTTAAATACACTATCATTTACATCCACTTAACCCCTTTAGCCCCCCCAACTTTTTATTTTGTTGGGTAGGATAATGCTAGGTAGTACAGTAAAAGTCCTCCAATCCAGCCACCTATAATCCAAAAATCGCAATACTCCAAATTTTTCAAGGCAATATTTTTCAAAGTTTTCTGGTCTTTTTTTGAAATTTTCTGGGCTTTATCTAAGGATTTATCTGGCTTCAACATGCTCATGGATTTGGATGTACTGTACCTCCTTGCAACTATTCTTCTTCACTTCAATGCATTTCCGTTGAGTAAAACAATAACCCCTGTCATTTTAAGTGTTTATTTAATGATCATATATGCTCGCGATCACTAATTTCTGCATGGGTGCCCCTTTCGTACCCCTGTATAGCCAGGGAAGACAGGAGGGGGGGACAAAATGAGCTCCACCCGCCTCTACCCCAGCTCCCAACCCTCCCCCATTCCCCTACCCAACACAACCCCCCACTCATCATTCTTAACTGGTAGTTAGATCTTAAGCTACCTCATTTTCTACACTCATTCACACTACTAATACACAAACATTAAACACTAGGATATGTAAAAAGTATATTATGTAACTATGAACATACTGCAGCAAGAAATTAATGTATTATAATGTTGACAGTAAAACAAAAATGTTAACAACGGCCATCTCAGGCCTCATGCATTGGGTGGTTGCGTGTCTGTGTCTGCATGTTTGGGTGTGTGTATGTCTGTGTGTTTTGGTGTGTGTGTGTGTATGTGTGTGTGTGTGTGTGTGTGTGTGTGTGTGTGTGTGTGTGTGTGTGTGTGTGTGTCAGTCTGTCTGTGCATGTTTTTGTTTATTTGTGTGTGTGTGTGTGTGTGTGTGTGTGTGTATGTATGTATGTATGTATGTATGTATGTATGTATGTATGTGTTTGCAAAGCAGTGCACCCAACACATGAGGCCTGAGGTTTCCGTTGTTAACGTTTTTGTTTTACTTCCAATGTCATAATGCATTAGTGTCTTGCTGCAGCGGGTTGATAGTTATATTGCATATTGTACTTTTAACATGTCATAGTTTCTATGTTTGTATTAGTAGTGGGACTAAGAGTGTTAAGCATGAAATCAGCTTGAAATGTAATTGCCGGTTAAGAATGACCAGTGGGGGGGATTGGGTAGGGGTATGGAGGAGGGTTGGGAGCTGGGGTAGAAGTGGGTGGAGCTCATTTCTTCCCCTCCTCCTATTCTCTGGGTATACAGGGGTAGGAAGGGGGCACCCCTGGGCAGAAATTAATGATTATGAGTGTACCTGTTTCTAATGTTCTCAGAAGTCCCTCCCAATAGTCTGAAAAAAAGCAGTAGTCCGAAAGACCCTCAGTCCCCTGCCATTCAGATTACAGGACTTTTACTGTAGGATAGATAATGTATGGTTGCTAAAAGTTTTAGACACACGCTCATTTACCCACTTCATCCCAATTTTTTTTCATCTTATTTTATTTTCTCCCCAAACCTCATACTACCTTTACTATATCTTTTATTTAGCATAGAAGAGAAATCCTTGGACTAAAGGGGTTAAGCTGAGTTACACAATCCCGAGTAAAAACTGGAGGATACTTTCAGGTTGTATATGGTTAACCCTTTCAGTCTGGTGGCATAATGACTTATTTTGTTGTTGATACCACTACATGATTTTATTGAACTTAGGTCTGTAACAGTGAAGGGATTAATGAAGGCTTTAGCCAACTCCTTCACTTCAAAACTTCCCGCCAGAGCTGGAGATAATCATCTGGTGGTAGCAGTATGAGTATAAAATACGTAATTAGTGTGAAATGGGTAATTTGCCGTAGTATAACAAACCTGCAGTGATTACCATCATCTCTTACCTACTCTGTACATGTGCCTCCGAGAGTGCAACAGTCTCTTCACTCTGATGACATATTGCTGCTACTAAATTATTGTATATAGCTCTGTAGAGCTTTTCAAGCTATGTATTTGATCATTATAGTTGTCATTAGCTCCCTTGGTACTAGAGGTCTTTTCTAAGATGAATCACATTCCCTATAGGTAGGAAGAGTATAATGATAAAATATGCCATTGAACTGAAAGGGTTAACATTAAGACATAATCGTTGCACATCAAGACTTAAGTGGAAACTGTCTTCTTCATGCCTATTAGTCAGGGTTACTGGTTCACTTATAGTCCTATAACTCTTTCAGTATGAGCAGTCTTCCCATAAACTGAGCAGATTTGCCTAGCAGTGCATTAGATAAAATAATTAATCACATACTGGTACAGTACTTATGAGTTTACAGGAAACTGTTTCTAATTTCTTCATTACATTAGATCTCTCAACAGAGTATAAATGTCTGATGGTAGAAAGAGTAAAATGAAAGAAGAGGGGTTGCATACTGGAAGGGTTCTTATTGTAGCAAACCAGAATTTGCTGATCTTTCCAACCTAAAACTTCATTCCGGTTGATACAGTTCAGAAATTCCAAGAACATGAGAAAAAACTGACCCTAGCTTCATTTCCCATCTGCTCCCTTCTGCCCACATTGACTTTATGACCCTTTTTTTTTTTTTTTCTGCAATTTCACAGGACATGCCCCAAAAAGATAGCAGCAAGATCTTGGTGTTTTATAAGCCAAAATCATTTTCATGGAGGAAGAGATGCTATGATCATGACATTTGTTGCCACTAATCAGTTATCCGAGAGAACCTATGTGCACAATGTCAGTATCTTCGAAAGTGGTAAGTGTATCTTAAATATGTAATTATACTTAGAAATAGGGTTTATCCGGTTTGCACTGTTTCAGATCATTTGGGTAAATTATCTGTATTCTGTCTGATGATAGATTAAGAGGTATTTCAAAGTACAGTACCCATGCTTCATTGCATTGCTGTAGTATGTAAAGAGTATTTATATGAACTTTTAAAGGTAATCTGAGGCAAACCATTAGTTTTGTATTACAGTACTGTACAGTGTGATGCAATTATTCATTTGGCTGAAGTGAAATTTTATTAAAATCCCCTAAAGGATTATTTTACTCATTTTAACACTCGGAGACCAGTAGCTTGAAAGATCAATATTTTAAATTGAGCCAGTCCTTGAATGAAACTTTCAGTCCTTGTAGATTTATGACTCCAGCACTCCTGCTGTATATATAGATCGCCTGTGCCATGTCCCCTGCTCTCACTTCTTGGCTTTAGTATGACCTGGTCACCTGGGTCACCATGAGAAAAGAGGGCCTGGGTACAGTACTTCAAGGGACTCTGGGTATGATACCTAGTATGGTACATCTTCCAGTATGCACAAACACATGCCCATATAAATATTTATTGGTACATTTGGCAACAATAAGTGAAAAAATTGGCAAAAAAGGATTTTGATGAGTTCAGTGGAGATTGTTGTTATTGCTGTTGTTGTGCTGCCCTAGTCTGTCTGATTGAGCAGACTCATCAACCATACTCAAGCAGCTGGCCTGTGCAGGGTGGTCCCATGCAGTGAATTGATGGTCCCATGTGACTGACGGCACCTTGTCACAGTGAGATGTGGAGGTTTGGCTCCTGGATGGACACCACATTTGCATCTCCCCCCAGTTAACAGTTAATGAGGGCATCATATTAGGCTCTGCGTCACTCCATTATTTGTCTACTGTACATATGGTTACTGGGTGCCACCCAACATTGTAAATGGTTTCCTGAGTTACAGGAAACCGTTTGGCATGCCACTTTGTGTAGAGCCACGTGAAGCGGAAAGGAAAGTAATAAATAGTGACAACAAGGCTGGGAGAAACAGGATGAAAGGAGGACAGACACAGAAAAAGAGTTACTGTAAACTGTCACTTTACTGTACCCTGCTAGAGTGGATATTGGATTTAATGAACACTTCAAGTCCCTGGACAAACTCCTTTACATATTGGATACCATCTGATAGATGGGAAAAACCATGCAGACCTTCCAGACAACTCTGACCAATTGGATCAAACTGGACCACTTCACACATGTGAGATGGCTCAGAACACAGTTACCAGTGCTGGCGACATTCCCACCCTCACCCACACCCACTTGGGCTAATCATGAAGAAGTGATATGACCTCTGTCTATCTATCTGTCTATTGCCAGGTGCCATTATCCTGTGTGGGGTGGCCATTTGACTTCGAGTTAAATGTTTTACGAGGAGGGGCACTAACCCTCTGCCAGCCCACTTGTTGACACATAGGGAACACATATGAGTTGGTTATATAGTTACCACCGGCATTGTAAATGGTTTCCTGGCTTACAGGAAACCTTTAGGTTGTGACTTAATGCAGGGCTACCTGAAAAGGAAAGAAGAGTAATAACAAGTGACAGGAAAGATGGGAGAAGTAGGAAGAGAGGAGGGCAGATACAGAAAAAGAATGATAAAGGTGAAGGAAGTAATAATCACTACATCAGGTGAGTGGATGATGATTGCCACCACCTGCTCTGACAAAGGTGTGAAATTATGGGCCAAATAAGTGTAAATTAGGTATAGTTTTCCCTTTTAGTTCTAGAATATACTATTTCTCTCATTTATTTTTCATTATGTGCTTGAAATCCCACTTCAGGGGGGGATCATCGGACTTACCAGATTATTGCCTTTATTGAATTGGGCTTCCCTCCCCCCAGTTGATCTGGTATAGGGAAAGATTGCTAAACATGAAAGAAGTAGTAGCAGAACTACTTGGAGTGGATTCTAGGCACCCCCACCAACCACCAAATGGAGATTGAAAGATACAATTTGTGTTATTAGTCAGGGCTTCCCCCTAGTTGATTCAACATAGAGAGGGTTTATGAGACATGAAGGAAGAAGTAGCAGAGCTACATGAAGTGAGTGGATGCTAGGCACCCCCACCAGCCACCAAGTGGAGATGATGAGAAAGATACAGTTCATGTTATAAGTCAGGGATGTATTGCCTAATAACATTGCTTTTTCCAGTTGACTAATATTGTACAAGTACTGTGAGCCAAGTTGGGGAGAACTGGCATATCAGCATTATAGGTTGCAGTGGATGTGTGATGGGCAATTTTTTTGTAACTGGGTGTGGACTTAGCAAAGTTTCATAACATAAACGGAAAATTATAATATACAGGTATTCAGCTTAATCCTGCATTATCCTTGAACATGCGTGGGGTTTCATTTACTCGGGACTGGTCTTGGAAGGATCATTTTACATCTCTTGTAAAATCTGCTTCTAAGAGATTAGGTGTGCTAAGCTGACTCTATTCCTTCTTTACCCCTGCACAATTGTTGACTTTATACGTGGGTTTTATCTGCCCTTGTGTGGAGTACAACTCTCATGTGTGGGGAGGTTCCCCACATACAGCTCTTCTCAATAGGGTGGAGTCAAAGGCTTTTCGTCTTATTAACTCTCCTCCCCTTACTGACTCCCTTCAGTCTCTGTCTTTTCGCCGCACTGTTGCATCTTTATCTCTTTATCTCTTTTCTATCGCTACTTCAATGGTCACTGCTCCTCTGAACTGTCTGCATGCATTCCTCCACCTCTACAGCGGGCACATAGCACCCGTCTAGCAGCAAACTCTCATCCCTTTTCTGTCCGACTTTCTAATGCAAGAGTTAACCGTTACTCCCAGTCCTTCTTTTATGCAACAGGCCAACTGTGGAACTGTCTCCCTCTGTCTGTATTTCCTGCTTCCTATGATCTCCAGTCTTTCAAATGCAGTGTGTCCAGGCATCTCAAAATGATCGGATCTTGAATTTGGCTCTCTCTTGTATTTTGTTTTTCTCTTGGAGGGAACAGTTATTGTGGGCTCATGGCCTTTGGTTCCTTCTTCCTCACATAAAAAAAAAAAAAAAACTAATTCCTCTGTTATTTCCCTAATTTTGTCAGTAAGTTTACTACGATATACTTTTCCTATTACACTAAGAAGACAAATGCCCCTATGATTACCACACACATCATTTTCGCTTTTTCCTTTGTACAGGGGAACAATTATACCTGACTACCAATCCTCTGAGACTTTACCTTCCTCACAGGCCAATCTGCACATTGTCCACATCCATTCTACTACTATCTGTCCCCCATGCTTCAGCATTTCTCCACTCACTCTGTCATTTCCTGAGGCTTTCCTCATTTTGACATTCTTATTTGCCTCCACAATTTCCATCCTACTGGTTTCTTCCTCTCTTCTCACATCCCTCCTTCCCGCTACTCATACTCGCATTACTTTCATTCTCTATGTTCAACAATTCCTTAACCCCTTAACCACGGGGCGTCACTTTCGTGACGCTCGGGAGCAAGGGATCATACCGCGGGGCGTCACTTTTGTGATTCTGTGTTATTTTGAATTCGCCCGGGCTTTCAAGTGGTGGCTTGTATCATCTATCAGTACTACCAGTGTCCAGCTATACTCAGTTCTGCTAATGTCATCTGCACTCCCATCCACTGTTGACAATTTAGCCATTTTTCCCCCTGTCCTTGACTTCCCTCCTTACCTCCCCTCCATTACCCTCTCCTCCCGCCTGCCCAGCTGCGCTGCCCTACACAAATACTGGACAGCTTTTTCCACTCATTTTATCCATTGAAATGTGCCCTATGTGCTATTCTTATACATAATAATATATAAAAGAAAGAGAAAAGGTAATTGATACAGCCATATGTCTGGAATGGGATAATCATCACCTGACAACACCCCACGTGCACTCGTTCATTAATTTTCCCTGTTTATTTACCCTTGAAATATGCCATATGACCTATTCTCATAACAAAAATATACAAGAAGGAAGGGAGAAGCCTAAGTGATATTTACATTCACCTGGAACTACCTTATTTATTATGTATTGTCTAGATTTCCTGCCAATCATTTCATAGCATATAAATTAGCAGCTGTCACCACGCTGACATTGTCAACCCTTCCTTGCCCCTAGGCCACATCATTCAGTTTACTGTCATCTTTCAAGGTGAAACCACGTCCGATTCGCGCCTGTCCTTAGCCCCTTGCAAAGGGCCCTGTGACCTCTACCCCTACTAAACCTCGTGTGGGAATGGGTAAAGGGCTAAGTGACTCTGCTGTGGAACGTGAACTGGCTAATTTAGCAATGATTATGATGGACAGTGACTACAATCTTTCTGGTGACCAAAGCAGTGCAAGTGGAAATGTAAATAATGTGTAAATAGCAAGTGAAAGCAATGCATGTAAATAACTGAATAGTGGAAAATAGTTTCATAAGTTACTGCAAGTGACAGTGCATAACAGTGTAAATAAAACAGAAATGTAAATAATGTTAATAAAGTACAGAATGTAAATAGAAGTGTAAATAGTCAGTAGTATAAAAATACAAGTATAAATACTTGGAATAATGAAAGTGAAAGCTTTTCTCTAGCAGTAAAAGTGAAAACTTCGCTCTCTACGCTAGTTTACTGAATGGGAAAGTGATTGCTTGGAGTGAAAATAAACTACTAGTACTGAAAGAAACTTATGAATAAATATTGTATATATGAATAAGTGTAATAAAGTACTAGAAATATAAAGTGTGAGTGTGTTTATGAATAATAAATGACAGCTCCGCTTCAGAATACCATCGGGGAACGAGCGTGGGTGGAAAGCTCGTATGCGCTTGTAATTTACATTGCTTTCACAGTGGCTTTTTTTTTGGAATATAGATTCCAAACTAATTGAATTCATAGAACAGTGTTTGTAGTTATAATATCAGGCACTGGTAACCATTTTACGAGGTATCGGAAAGTGTAAAGTGGAGACTTCGTTACCCAACTTCAGAAGTCTCCACAAGTCCTACAGTAGTTGACGAAGGTTCAACAAATGTCCCAGGAGAAAGCTGAAGGTATGTGCCATATGCTTATTTAATTATAATATTCTAGGACTAATAACTGATTTTTGGCAAACATTTTTAAAAAGTCAGTCAGAGCGCGATTATCCTCGCGGGACGCACACGGCACACTCCCGACATCCCTGCGGTTAACCCCTAAAACGCGGCTGTGTACGCGCGATCCCCCCCCTGTGGCGGGGTTGTAGCGGGGTCTGAGTACCTGTGGAAAAATATTTGCCAAAAATCATAGATTAACCCTAGGGCATTAAAATTTTTATGGCATATATTACTTACATTCAGCTATCTCCTGAGCCACATGTTGAGCCTTCGTTGACTACCAAAGGACTTGTGAAGACTTGCAAAGTTGGGTAACAAAGTCTTCACTCTCACACCTCCAGAAACCCGGTTTTCTTTCTACCACAGCCTCAGTCTGTCACAGTACACTTTATACAACAACGTAAAGGTAGTTAGGAATCCGTATTTGTACAATAAGCACTGAAAATAAGGCTAAAATCAACGGAGCGTACGGCCGACATGCACTGTGGCGGCGGTTTTCCCATCACTCAACAAACATTTCCATTTTCACAGCTAAAAACATGTATACTACATTATTTTCAATCATATTACTTCCCAAAAGATCACCACGGCGCGCTTTTATTCTGCCTTACGTCCGCCACTTTATTCTCGTTCCTGTCGGCCGCTTGCACTGACTGGGAAGAGCTAGAACTCGCCATAATCTCACTTTCAAAGCCTGCAGTAAACTGACACTAAACAGAGGCAAAAGCTAGTGTTACAACTGGGGAAACAAGCGTTTCCTAGTAGCATAAACTGCTTGTGAGAGGAGATCGCAGATTTACAGTTCTGAGCGCTCAGAGCGCTGCCATGTATCACAGCCAGGCTGGCCGGGCCGTGGTAGGGGGGGTACGGGGGGAAAACGCGATATTTGGCAACAACTGAGGTCAGTAGTACAAAGGTAAAGTATGCTAGTTGTAGCTAGAGGATGGTGGTACTGATAGACAATACCAGCTGGAGCCTGCTTGCCCGCGGTTATTCAAAATATACTAAAATCACAAACGCGACGACCCGCCGTCCTGCCCTTATGGCCGAGCGTCGCAAACGCGACGATCAGCGTTTTAGGGGTTAAGGGGTTAAAGTGGTCTTTACGTCTGCTCACTTTTTCTCCCTTCTGCACTAGTAATCTACCATTTTTATCTCTCACCCTCTCATATTAGGGTTGCTCGAACATCCACTGCCCTTCCTTGTATCTCTTTTATAATCCCATCCATATTCAGATTGAACAACCATTTAGACATGACATCCCTTTTTCAGTTCAACTTTCAAACAGATAAATTCACTTATTTCACCATCGACATGCATTGCAGCCTTTGCCTCGTCATACATACTCTTCACGGCATTCAGCAACTTTCCATTTGCTCCTTATATTCTTAATATTTTTCATATTCCTTGTCTGTTCACCCTGTCATATACTTTCTCCAAATTCCATGAAGGCCACATACAACTTCACTCCCTTCTCTAGAAACTTTTCCATTAAAGACCTAAGAATATCTGATCTACTCAGTCTATTCCCTTCCTAAAACCTCCTTGTTGTTCACTAGTTAATTCCACTGTTATTTCCCTAACTCTATCAGTAAGAATTTTACCATAAACTTTTCCTATTACAGTAAGATGACAAATGCCCGTGTGATTACCACACACTTATCCTTGCATCAGCTACCTTACCATCTTATTTCTGTATCTGGTTCTTCAGTACATTCTTGTATGGTAGGGAAGGCAGTGATGGTTCAGATACTTTAAAAAAATATATATAAAAATTCAGGTTTAAGCAGGAGTGTAGTCTGGTTTATGTTAAAAAGTTGCCACATCATTTTTCTCTTTAGGCTGATAATACAAAATTCATAGCTCTTTTCAGTTTTAAGCTATAGTTAAGGAAACACAAGTGACTAAATTGTCCGAACCATCCTACCAGTGGTGATGGTTTGGACAGAAGGGTGGGATGGTTCGGCCATATGTATTACTCGGCATATTCTTAGAATTGTGTGAGTTAGACTGGATAAAAACAAACATTTATTAATTCAAAGACATTTCATTTTCCTAAAGTACATTATTAAACCTTAGAATTCAAATGAACCACTTGATAATTATAAAAAAAAGAGAAAGAAAATATTTTTAACTGAAATAACCTTCACCAGATTTATTAATAACTGACCTAACCTTTTACTTTCTGCTTCAGAATTATTCATAATTAGCCTTTCTCTCTCTCTCTCTCTCTCTCTCTCTCTCTGTGGAATATTGACTTCACTTTTCACTTTCTAGGCATTATTTCAGATTGACTAATTTAATGCTTTTAATGCATATTGTAGCCTGCAAAACTGTAATAGAAGTTGTAAAAATATAAACCCTTCCTTCTTTTCACACTTTGAGGAACAGGTTAAATAAACAAAATTATATATATTCCCTGATAACTATTAAGTATGGTGTTTCACTATGTGTTCAAATTTAAATGATCAAAAGAAATAGCATTGTCATTTGATAAGGTCATGACTTGGTAATACTGGAAGGATAGTTCAGACTGTCCGAACCATCCCCCTCCTCAACTGTCCGAATCATCCCGAATCTATGTAATCAATTGATGGGTACTCTCAAGTTTCACCCAAGAGAGGTTAACATTTGTTTTTCATTGCAATAAGTTCTACATGCAACACAGATTCACCCTGATAATGCACAGTTTGATGCTTGGCATATTCATAAAGGTAGAGCATACGATATACGCTCAAATTATAACATAGGAGATGCAAAAAAACACAAAATCTGACCTGCATAAAAAAGTGAGGCATTTCTAGCTTGAAGGTTCCATGTGGTCGAAGTAAACAAACTCTCCCACTTTCACGCAACATCACTTGGCCCTAGGTCCCGTACATTTCTCCGGGAATTCACTGTCCGAACCATCACCGGCCTCCCCTGTTTATGTAATACATGGTAGAGTTAAATTAATAGCATAAAAGGGAATAATACGCTGCAGTATGCAAAATATATCGTTTAGGAAGGGGTGCTAGAAAGTCTGTTAAGCTGATGAGAATATGAGCCCTGGTGGTGAATTCCCAAGATGAAGCAAGGTGTCAGAGGTGACTATATTGGTGGTGAGAATTGGAACTGTTAGTTCCATCTTTGTGGGGGATTTTTTTTTTTTTTTTTTTTAACCAGATTATTTTATTTAGCATGAGTAGGGGTTATGAAAGCCTCCCTGATAGAAAAATATTTTAAGCAGAGTAAAATCATCAGAAGGTAGGAAGGGAAAAAAATAGTAGATTCAAAGGGTTAAAGTTCTGACCCCTGACCTCAGTAGATGTGAACCCAAGAAACTGTTGTAGTTCAAATAGGTAATCTTGATGCTTCTAAGAAATTGCTTTCATTGTTATGTTGAAGGATTGTGTCTGCAGGGAAAATGGGAGGAATGAACTGAGCTGAAGTGTTATGGTGTGAAAAATGACTTCACAGTACAGGATTGGTTGTGAGTTGTATTTTGTATGGGTGCTCATGTTGAGTAGGTATGACATTATAAACTCATCTCTCTTGAGATGAAATTTTTTATGGGTTTAACATCTAGAAATGTAGGATGAAACTGTTTGGGTTTTGGGGCAGGGTAACTGTACTGTACTATCATGGAACTGAACAATTTTTTTTTCCCCCCTAAGGATTTTGAAGGGTGAGATAGGAAAGAATCTATTTTTTACAGATTATAGTACAGTATTTTGGAGAAAGTGAGGAACCAGCTATTTTTATTTTGAAGGAACATGATTGTATATAATTTTTTTCCCCTATTCTATAGTTATTCCAGACCATGCTGAGGGTTTGGTGGCAGAGGTGAAGGGGTCTCATGAAGTGTCGGTGTCTTGGGTTATGCCACATCCCATTGACACTTTTCCTGGCAATGTAATCCAGGAGTTGTCCTATAGAATGAAGCAGGCTGGAGGTGCTCTCACTGATGATTATTGGCACTTGGTAAGTGAACATACTGTACTTATTTTCATATTTCCCTCACCATATGAGGCTTTCTAGCATCTCGTCTTTAACCACTTGAATCCAGGTGATGTTTGTTTTAAGATTATTTTGCATACAGTTGATTTTATTGAATTTAACTTAGGAAGTACTTTTCACACTGAAGAGTTTATTATTGTTATCTCTAACCCTGCCAGTAAAAAAAATAAATAAATAAAGTCCACCCTGAGCTAAGTAAAATCATCAGGAGAAGGCGAGGCTAAAATGAAAAAGACTCTCCTGGTGTGATTGGGTTAATGATTTATGTAGCCTACTATACCTTAATATTCTCGTGTATGTTATCTGTACCTTTAATGTCAGCAAAGTTTGCATCAGTAACAAAGATGATAATGTGACAGGCTGAAATAACATTGTATGGAAGAGGTACTAGGGAGCTTCCATAACCAAAGAGAATATGGACCAAAATGCTCTATAGGACAGTCAGAACCCTGCAAAATTGAGTATGATTGTCTCAAAGCACTTATGTGATGTTCCCATGATTTTATTTGCTTTATTATGTATGTAAGACAGTTGAAGTTATGCTCTCTCTATTACCAGCATTAACCCCTTCAGTCCAATGATGTTTTGTGTTTTATTCTTACAACCTCCAGATGATTTTCTTTAGTTATTGAGAGATTTTTTTCCAATTGGAAGGGCTAAATACACTTGTCATTAATTTTACTGCTAAGATGTCCTTGTAAACTGAATGAAACAGTCAGGTTAGCAGGAATTATAATTAAAAGTACAGTATGTCATTGGACTGAAGGGATTAAATGCTGGTAAGGGGAAAAAAGCTTGTTAGGGACAGAAGATTGCATCACTGGGTTTTGAAATTATTGCTCACTACTTTCTTCATTATAATAGGAATGTGGTTTGATATGAATGCCTGCATTTGTACATAAGTAAACTAGTAATATTGTAATAATATTCACAGTTTGGCATGTGGGAAGAGAAGATGGAGCAATTTAATCCAACAAAGAAGTTCTGGAAAACGGTTGACGGACTACATCCTTACGTTGAGTATGAATTTAAAGTGAGGCTCCACACTGGGGTGGGTCCAATCAGAGAGAACATGTGGTCAGCCCCAGCTAATGTTACCAACACCACTGCTGCAACACGTAAGGCAACATGGAGCAAGAAATGAACTGCTGATGTGAGAGAGAGAGAGAGAGAGAGAGAGACAGATACAGAGGCAGACGGACAGACAGACAGAGACAGACAGACAGATAGATAAAGACAAAGACAGAGAGAATGGGAGGATAAGGAATGACTGATAATCTTTGCTTAAGAGAGATTTAGTTGGAAAGATTTGAACAGCAAAAATGTGAATGAAGGTTGCCTAGAAGACAGGCTAGGAAATAGTAATCATGTGAGTTGTGAAGGGACCAAAAATTGTTGTAGCTAGATGAAAATTAATCTCTTCAATCTGGACCTTCTTTGCCCCCTCCCCCCCTTTTTTTTTCAAGTTACTATATCCCAAGACTGTCATGGTTAGAATTAGTCCCAATAACCTCAACATCACTGGCTTGTCTTTTATGCAATATCTGTATTTTGGCTAATCCCAGGTAATTATATTTACCTTATGTAAGATATCTCTGGGCAGTTTATGTTAAGAGCAGAATTTATTCATCAGAAAACTAGACTGTGAAGGTCGAGTGAAAAAAATGAGTGGCTGCTCACTACATAATATAAATAAGTTTGATAAATTATAATAAATTTATAATATGGTGTGTTGTACAGGTATATGCTAACTGATGTGTTGTTAATGCAATCAGTCAGGAGAAAGAAAGAATACTGACCATGTAGTATATACAGTAGAGTCCTCATACAACATGAGGTTGGTTATGCAGAACCTCGTGCAAAATCAATTTCGCGCTAAAACGTGACCTTTATTTACATGTAAAATGGGGGGTTAGGTTCTAGGAGCCTTATATATTTCGTTAAAAGTATATTCAAAGATAGATTATTACAAATACGTTTACCTTAAGACACCGAAGACAGTGTGTTTACAAATGAGCTCACCGACTGGACACATCAGTGCATCGCTACTGCATTCTAACCTAACCTGACTGATTAGTTTTGCCCCCTAATACTCCCCATAAAAATTTAATCACCAAGGATTGCCACTAAGCCTGTTGAAAGTCCTCATTAGAAATCAAGCAAAACTTTGACCTAAACAAAACATGAATAATGGCCGCCCAGCATCACGCATATTTCGTCATGAATCACTTTCAGCACTCATTGGGGAAAAAAAAAAAAAAATGCAGAGTGAAACTTTTTGAAAGCCATCAACAATAAAGGAAAAAACAATAAAGAAGTCATCAGCATGGAGTGATTGTGTATCTCACTTCTCAGATACACATGAATGCAGTAATCATGAAAAATAAACAAGTCATCCAAGCAGGAACTGAACTGACATAATTATCTTACCTATTCATGTCAACACGTAGTGTCTTCACGCATCATAAGATCTGAATTACTTGACCAGAGACCGTCAATTCATAACAATGATTGAGCACAAAGCCTTTTTTTTTTCTTCTTTTTTTTCACACTCGTTGCACTAAAGGCGAATACATGAATTTTATTGCTCCTTCATCATTAACTTTTTTTTTTTCCAAGTAAGAAAACTATCCACATAGTAAACATCCCGACTTGTTGTGTCTGTCTGATCTTTTGCATTTAACCTTCAGCACCACACGCTACTTTGTCCAACAATTTTACACTTTCATTCAGAATAAACGCTTTCTTGGGTTCATAACACTTTCAGGGTGCTTAGGCATAGCTAAAGTTAGTTTGGAATCCCGTACTCAGAGTTCTGAGAGGAAATGAGGACCAAGGAACTAAGCAAATAAACATCTCATCACAGCAACCATTCACACAACACTGAGGTAGGCAGCAGGGCTGAGCAGCCTGTGGCAGGTGGTATGGGTGTCACGTGGGTCGGGTCAGGTTGAGAAGCCAATTAGTGACCAACAAAAGCATAACACACGAGCTGTATCTGCAAATCCAATACCAAAACACCCATTACCCACAGTTTCTCTTGCACAGTTGAGTGGTATTACCATGCTATTATGTAATTATGGGAGAAATTAAATGCCCTTGTGTAAGATTGTTGTTTCGTTTGGTCTTAAATCGTGACTCTACTGTAGTTTGTCATAATAGGTAACTAAAAGATGCAGAGGTGGCAGTGATGTAATCTGAAGAGTTCACTTCTTAGGGTTGTGACAAAACTTTTGGGCAAGGTCATTTCACCCCTGTATGTTTCCACCTAGAACTGAAATAATGACATGTAATAATGACTAATAATGACATGTAATGGTTTTAGAGAATAGCCACAATATAATGCTGGTTTTGTATGTGCAGTGTGTTGGGAAGAGCATGTAGAGATTGAGAGGTGTGAAAGGATTAATCAGGCTGGAAAGTCTCTTGAGTGCATGGAGGAATTTTGTTCTTTGGGGAACGTATTACGCGCAAGTGGTGGGGCCGGAGCTAGCTCTGTGGGTAGGGTCAGAAGTGGTTGGAGGAAATTCTGGGAGTAAGTGCATCTTAACACTGAGAGGGTTTTCTCTCCATGTAAAGGACCCTTGTATGAAGCGTGTATTAAGAGTGTAATGCTGTATGGTGGAGACGTGGACAGTACAGGAGGAGGATATTCCTAGGCTCAAACATGCAAAAATGGCTTTGATGAGATGGTTGTGTAGTGTGTCCTTGACTGTGAGGCCTGGGAGGCTTGGATTGCAATTGGAAAGTTGCAAGGAAGGACAGGACTTGAATGTACTGCTGTAATGATGAAGAGGGGTGGATTGAGATGGTTTGGGCATTTTGAGAGGATGGAAGATGACAGTTGAGTGTGGTAGGTGAGAGGTGTGGATGTTGAGGGTAGGGTTGTGAGAGGCAGACCAAAAAAAGACTTGGAACAAAGTCATAAAGTGTTGCTTCAAGGATAAGGGACTGAATAGGGAGGCTGCCAGAGATTGAGCAGCATGGAGAGCTGCCATTAGGTGACCAAGGCCGATACATGCAAGCATGTTAGAGTCTTTTTAAGTGAAACAAGTGATATAATCATCATGCATTACAATAACAGTAGTTCATATGCTATGCAATTACCAGTAAACTTCCTGGGGGTAGGGGGTAGGGGGGTTTTCAAGAATACTCCCTCAGTATCCCTGCTTGTCGTAAAAGGCGACTAAAAGGGTTGGCGGAGGGTTAGTGCCCCTCCCCGGAAAACAACTAACTAAAAAAACAAACAAGAAGCCTCGGACAAGGACTGACCAAACGATGACGACCCAGGACCGGACAAAGGACTTGGTAATGAGTACATGGAATGTAAGAGGAGCGAATGATGAGGTGAAAGAGAGAGAGAGATTGTCCAGGTGCTTGAGGGTGCGAAAGTGGATGTATGTGGAATAACTGAAACAAAATGGAGAGGAGAAAGTGTGAGAGAATGGGAGTATGGATGGGGTATATGTGCAGGAGTAGATGAGAATGAGAGGGCAAAGGAAGGAGTGTGTATAGTTGTGAGTAAAAGATGGAAGAAGAGCATAAGACAGTATGGATCAGTTGGGTCAAGGATTGTGTGGGTAAAGTTGAAAGTTGGAATACAAATATGGGCGATTGTGTGTGTGTATGCGCCAACGCAAGATCGTGCTAGAAGAGTGAGAGAAGAGTTCTGGACAAATGTGGAAGTGTGCATGGAAAAGTTTGGAAGGAATGAGAGAGTGTTTTTGATTGGTGATATGAATGGTAAAGTTGGTAATATGAAGGTGGATGGAATAGTTGGTGAGTGGGGTGTGCCTGCCGAGATAGATGAGAATGGGAGTGCGTTAGTGGACATTTGTGCTGGGAGGGGGTTGGTGATAGCCAATACCCTCTTCAGGCATAAAATGATCCACAGGTATACATGGCGAGTGATGAGAAGGGTGGGTGGTGAACTGAATGAAAGGAAGGCAATGATTGATTATGTATGTGTGGATGAAAGGATGCGAAGATGTGTAAAGGATGCAAGAGTGTATAGAGGTTGGGGAGTGGACTTTCTGACCACTACTTGGTGGTGGCCAGAATTAGGATGCAAGTGAGATGGAGGAATAGAAGAAGGGAAAGACGAGAGGAAGGAGTAGTTGCAAGGAGAGTGGAAAGGTTACAAGAGGATGAGATAAAGGCAGAGTATAAAAGAGAAGTGGAGGAACGATTGGGCAAATATGTATTGGAGCAGATGGGAGACGTGGAAGGTGTGTGTAAGATATTTACAGAAGAAATATGTGCAGCATGTGATGTGGTGTGTGGAAGGAAGAGAAGGCGGAGGGGGTGCAAGGAACAGCGTGGTGGACTGAAGAGGTGAAAAAGGCTGTGGCACAAAAGAAGAAAGCATACAATGAATGGGTGAGAAATAGGGGCGTGGAAGAAGTTGAGAGGCGGAAGAGAGAGTTATATGTGGAAAGGAAGAGAGAGGTGAAAAGATTAGTAAGAGAGAGTAAGAAGAGAGTGGATGAGGAATTTGGAAGGAATTTGAGTGTAAAGTGGAGGGACTGTAAGAAAATGTTCTGGAGAGAAGTGAAAAGAGTAAGACAGGGTGGAAGTGAAGTTAGCAGGGGAGTGAAAGATAAAAATGGTAGATTACTAGTGGAGAAGGGAGAAAAAGTGAGCAGATGGAGAGAACACTTTAAGGAATTGTTGAACGTAGAGGATGGAAGTAATGCGAGTATAAGTGGCTGGGGAATGGCTGGGAGAAGGAGGGAGGTGAGAAGACAGGAAGAAATCAGTAGGATAGAAGTTGTGGAAGCAATGAAGAAAGTTAAATCAGGGAAAGCCCCAGGAATTGATGGAGTGTGTGGTGAAATGCTGAAGCATGGGGGAGAGATAGTAGTAGAATGGATGTGGAAGATGTGCAGATTGGCCTGGGAGGAAGGTAGAGTCCCGGAGGATTGGAAGTCAGGTATAATTATTCCCTTGTACAAAGGAAAAGGGGAAAAAGAAGTTTGTGGTAATCATAGGGGATTTTGTCTTCTTAGTATAATAGGAAAAGTGTATGGTAGGATACTTATAGACAGAGTTAGAGAAAGAACAGAGAAATTAGTTGGAGAAGAACAGGGAGGCTTTAGGAAGGGAAGAGGTTGTGTAGATCAGATATTCATTCTTAGATCTTTAGTGGAAAAGTTTCTAGAGAAGGGAAAGTAGTTGTTGGCGGCTTTCATGGATTTGGAGAAAGCATATGACAGGGTGGATAGACAAGGATTGTGGAAAGTGTTAAGAATATATGGAGTAGATGGGAAGTTGTTGAATGCTGTGAAGAGTATGTACGATGGTGCGAAGGCTGCAGTGCGTGTGGATGGTGAACTAAGTGAATTTTTCTCTTTGAAAGTTGGTTTGAAACAGGGATGTGTCATGTCTCCATGGTTGTTCAATCTGTACATGGATGGGGTAATAAAAGAGGTACAAGGTAGGGTAGTGGATGTTGGGGGTGGCCCTGGTGAGAGAGGATAGTGTTTGGAAACTCCCTGTACTGTTGTTTGCAGATGATACTGTGTTGTTGAGTGAAGACGAAGGGGAGCTGCAAGGCTTGGTGGATGAGTTTGAGAGAGTGTGTAAGAAACGGAACCTAAAGGTGAATGTAGGGAAGAGTAAAGTGATGGTCTTTGAGAGAGGTGAAGTTAGTGAATGTACAGCGAGGTTAGATGGTGAGGAATTGGAAAATGTGAGTACGTTTAAGTATTTGGGTAGTGTGATGAGTAAGGATGGAGGTTTGGAGGGTGAAGTGCTTGAAAGGGTACAGCAGGAAGAAAGGTTGCTGGTTCCTTGAAAGCAGTGATAAGAAACAGGGAAGTGAGCATGGAAGTGAAAAAGTTACTACATGACAGTATTGTGATACCAACTCTAACGTACAGAAGTGAAGCTTGGACATTGTTGGAAGGACACAAGTCAAGAGTGAGAGCAGTGGAAATGAGTTATTTAAGAGGAGCCTGTGGAGTCACGTGGAGAGACAGGCTGACGAATGAGGATATAAAGGAGCGTTGTGGTGTGGATGTGGATGTGATAGGAAGCGTTATGAGGAACACACTGAGGTGGTTTGGCCATGTGGAGAGGATGGAGGGTGAGAGACTGACGAAGAGAGTGTATGTGAGTGAGGTGGAGGGGGGAAGAGGGAGGGGGAGGCCGAGGATGAGATGGAGAGATGGGGTGGAGAGGTATATGAGAGAGGGGGGTGTGAGTTGGGAGCAGGGCAGTGAAATGGCGGGGGACAGGGCGACTTGGAGGCGATTTGTTTGTGGCCACCCCAAACGGGATTGAGGCGTCTGGCAATAGATAGATAGATAGTATTGTACTTTGTTGTGCCTTAATACTTTTGTGCAGGAAAATGTTATGATTTATGAAGATTTAGAGTACAAACCCATGTAGTTCGGATAATTGCATAACTTGGACCGTTACCCCCAAGGTAGAGATACCGAGGCTTGACTGTATTATTATTTGTAGTAGGTGGGGGTGCCCATTATCCACCCACTTAATGTAGCAGTACTCTATATTTAGGGTAGCTCTATATTGAGTGGCAAGCTGAATGATTTCCTGTAAACCAGGAAATCATTTCCAATGCTGGGTGGTAACCTTATAACCAACCAACACGTGTTCCTTACGTGACAACAAGTGGGTTGATGGAGGGTTAGTACCCCTCCCCAGAAAACAACTGATTAAAAATACGAACAAGAAGCCTCAGACCAGGATTGACCAACAGGTGATGACCAAGGATCGAATAAAGGACACGGTACGGATTGCAACATGGAACGTAAGGGGTGCAAATCTTGAGGTGAAAGAGAGAGAGATTGTCCAGGTGCTTGAGGGTGCAAAAGTGGATGTATGTGGATTAACTGAAACTAAATGGGCAGTTGAGAGTGTGAGAGAATGGGAGTATGGATGGGGTATATGCGTGGGAGTGGGAGAGAATGAGAGGGCCAAAGGAGTGTGTATTGTTGTGTGCAAGAGATGGAAGGAGAATACAGTATATGAGAGTATGGATCAGTTGGCTCAAGAATTGTGTGGGTAAGAATGAATGATGGACTACAAATGTATTTACCTATTTGTAGTATACAGGAATTGAGCAATGCTCGTGTTGTCCTGTCTCCATATCCACATTTATCAAGTCTACCTTTACACACATGAATGTTTTTCTCATGCACCACCTCTTTGTCTAAGTCGTTCCAAATATTTAAGAATATACCTAATTGTGATATACACGGAATGTACTATGCTCGTGGGTTTCCGTCGCTGTTTCTCAGTAAGTCGAATTTAACTTTAAACTCGTTTAAGTTTTTAGACTGGACGATCTCTTTGTCCAGGCTATTCCATAAGTCTATACTTCTGTAAGGAAAGCTATATTTCTTAATATCCTTCAAGCAGCTTGACTTTTTCAATTTCATTCCATGTCCTCTTGTTGCTCTCTTATCCCATACAAACAGATCTTCTTTGTCAATTTTTCTACTCCCACCATGGTCCTGAACACCGCAATCATGTCTCCTCTCTTTCTCCTTTCCTCTAACGAAGGCAAATCCAGTTTTTCCAGCCTCTCTCTGTATGACAGGTCTGTCAGACTGGGGACCATCTTGGTTGCTGTTCTTTGTATTCTCTCAATCTTGTTTATATCTTTCTTTTTGTGTGGGCACCACACTACCGCTGCATATTCTAACCTGGGGCGGATCATGGCCACTATCAATTTTTTCATCATTTCCTCATCCATATAAATGAAATGCTACTCTTTTGTTAGTCAAGAGCTTATAAGTCTTTCCAACTATCTTGTTAATGTGCTTTTCTGGTGACAAACTATCTTGGACCAGCACTCCCAAATCTTTCTCTTCTCTCCTTTTTGTGATTAATTCATTACCCAAAAAATAATTCAGTGATGGTCTCCTGGTACTTTTACCCATTTCCAATATTTTACATTTCTTTACATTAAATTTCATTTCCCACGTCCGGCTCCAATTGTGTATCCTATCCAAATCCTCCTGCAGTATTTTACAATCCTCCTCAACCTCTATCTTCCTCAAGATCTTTACATCATCAGCAAACAGACTCGCATAACTGTTCACTCCATCTACCATATCATTTACGTAAATCAGGAACATTACTGGCGCCAACACTGAGCCTTGAGGGACTCCACTTGTTACTTCCCTCCATCCAGACATCTTTTCCTTTATTACTGTCCTCATTTGTCTGTCTCTCAAAAAGTCTCTCATCCATTCCAGAAGTTTCCCCTTTAGTCCTCCTATATATTCTAGTTTCCACATTAGTCTCTTATGAGGTACCTTGTCAAAGGCCTTCTCTAAGTCTAAGTACACACAATCCACCCAACCATCTCTCTCCTGTACCACATCAATCGCTCTTGAGTAAAAGCTCAACAAGTTTGTAACACATGACCTTCCACTTCTGAATCCAAACTGACATTCAGCCAAAATATTCATCTCTTCCAGATATTTTATCCATCTGTCTTTCAGGATTCTCTCACACAATTTTGCGACCATGCTGGTTAGAGACACTGGTCTATAATTCAGGGGTTCTTCCCTGTTTCCTCCCTTGTAAATTGGTACCACATTTGCCCTCTTCCATTCTTTTGGCACTTTCCCCTCTTCCAGTGAGCATACAATTCAGCTGTGAATTTTATCCGCCAGTTGTTCTCTGCATTCCTTCAGTACCCAATTAGAAATTCCATCAGGTCCTGGGGCTTTCCTTACATCTTGAGTTTCCAGTAATTTATACACTTCCTGCACCTCCACTTTTATATCTTTCATCACCGGAACATTTCTAATCACTCCCTCCCCTTCCACAAGCTCCTTTTCTTTAGTGAAAACTGACTGGAAACGTTTGTTATTATTTCTGCTTGCATTGCCGCATCCTTAAAGACCTCTCCATCTGCTTTCAGCTTGGTGATTCCTTCCTTTTGTTTCAGTTTACCATTAACAAATCTATAAAACAATTTGGGTTCATCCTTGCATTTGTCAATTATACCTTTTTCAAAATTCCTTTCTTCTTCTCTATGTATTCTTGTGTATTCGTTTCTTGTTCTTTTATATTCTTCCTTTGTTCTGTCGTTACCTCTCTTTCTCCAATTGTTCCACGCCTTATCTCTCTCTTTTTTGGCTATCATACACCTTCTATTAAACCACTCCTTTTTCCTGTTTTCTTTCCCTCTTACTCTTGGTGCAAATTTTTCCACTCCCAAATTATAGAGGTCTAGAAAGATATCCCACTTCCTCTGTATCTCTCTTGTTTCTCTGAATTTTCTCCAATCTGCATTTTCAAAAAAGTTTCTCAAGCCTGTAGAATTTGCTTTGCCAAAGTTGTATCTTCCTTGTCTATGAAACTCGTCTCTTGGCTCGACGTTTCCTATTAACATCTGGAACTCAATGACCACATGATCACTTTTTCCCAAAGGACAGAGATATTCCAATGATTCTATTACATCGGGTTCTTTGGTGAACAGTAAATCTAACCTTGCTGGTGTGTCCTCACCTCGAAACCGTGTCTCTTCTTTGACCCATTGCGTCATCACATTATTCATTATTATATTTAATAACATAGTGCCCCACGAATCCTCGCCACCTCCCGAGTACCATTCCTCCCAGTTCACCTCTTTACAATTAAAGTCACCCACCAAAATTATATTATTGCTTTTCTCAATTATTTTTTGCAAGTAGCTAGCCATATCTGACAACATCTCATGGTATTCGTCATCCTTCCATGCTCTCGTCTTTGGGGAACATACACTACCGCCATATCTCTCTTAACATTCTCTCCAGTTTCTAATTTCATATATATCACTTCAGCCCTGCCTTCTCCCATTTCCACAGTATCTACATTTATGTTGTTCTTCACTGCTATCATCACTCCTCCTCCCTTTTTTTCTTTTCTGTCTTTTCTCCACAGTTTGTATTTACCATCTCCCAAATGAACATCAATATCTTCTCTTAATTTGGTCTCTACAAAGCACATGACATCAGGTTCATGTTCTCTCAAGAAATCATTAATTTCGATCCTTGTCGATATGAAACCATCAACATTAGTATATATCACCTTCAAATTATTTTTGACATTATTAGTACCCTCCTCTCTCCTACTCTCTGTCCGTACCACTTCCTCAACTTCTGATCTTTCACAACCATCCCCCCTAGTTTCCTTCACTTCTATTTCCTTAAATACCATTTCCTTACTTTCATATCCAATACTCTCCAAAAAAAGTATTACGTTCTTCCTCTGTCCTCTTATCATTTTTTTCCTTTACTTCTTCCTTTAATGATTTTAAAACTTCTCTTTCTTCTTCATTCAGATCTTTTCTTATTATAATATTTTCCATCCCCGCTTCTTTGCTTAATTTCCAGGTCACTTTAAGTATCTCATTTATTACACTTTCTGATGTAAACTTGACTCTCATTGGTCTTGTTTCCCCTTTCTTATAAGGCCCTATCCTCCTTACTTCCTCAATTTCTTTTACCCACTTGTCTCCTTCGGGGTCAATCTTGCCTAATATTCCTCTCACCATGTTCGTGTCTCTCTTGAGTCTTGCGAACCTAACCTTTTCTTCCTCTTCCCTGTTTCCAAATACTACCACACATCTGTTCCTTTCTACAGTTTCTCTCACTATTTTCTCTTTTTTCTTCAGTATTTTCACTACATTTTCTTCCATTTCTTTCTTGTTCATTTCCCTTTCTTCCTGGATGATCTCTCTTAAGCTGACCACTTCTTTCTGTTCTTCTTCTACGTGTGCCCACTTTGCCTTATGTTCTTCTAATACATTACTCACCTTCTCCGTTTTATTAGTACTCTCTTCAAGTTTCCTCCTCAGTTCAACATTTTCCCTCTTCAAATTCCTAATCTCTTCATTGGCTGTTTCGTTGGACTGGATTAGACTCTGTATGGTGGTTTCCGTATTTCCTGATACATCCTTTATCACTAGATTCTCTACTTTTTTTTCGAGTTCACTAATCCTCATAATTAATGTTTTCACCAGGTCCATGACATTAGTATTAGCATCAAAACCTTGAAATTCCATTCCCTCATTGTTTACGTTTTCAGCCATGTTTAATGTAAAGTACCTAAACAGCTGTTACAGAATAAGCCACAAACATTCATGTATATTATTGCCAACAAATCTTTACATTTTTGATAGTCTACTAACTTTCATTATTTTAAATTTAAAGAAAGACCCTAGGAGACAGGACAGACAAAATTCCTGAAACTACTCAAGGTTAGGAGCGATGCCTTGGACGTCCGCTCTCTCCGGCTGTTCGTGTGTGGGTGACTGTTCATGTGTTTGCTCCAGTGCAAGCAGGGTGAAAGAAGAGTTTTGGACAAATGTGGAAATGTGCATGGAAAAGTTTGAAAGGAATGAGAGGGTGTTTTTTATTGGAGATATGAATGGAAAAGAAGGAAATATGGTGGTGGATGGAGTAGTTGGTGAGTGGGGTGTGCCTGCAAAAGTGGATGAGAATGGCAGTGCTCTTTTGGACATTTGTGCTGGGAGGGGGTTGATGATAGCCAGTACCCTCTTCAGACACAGAATGATCCTCAGGTATGCATGGCAAGTGATGAGAAGGGTGGGTGGTGAACTGAATGAACGGAAGGCAGTGATTGAGTATGTGTGTGTGGATGATAGAATGAGAAGGTGTGTAATGGATGCAAGAGCATAGAGAGGTTGGGGGAGTGGACTTTCTGACCACCACTTGGTAGTGGTGAAAGTCAAGGTTGAAATGAAGTGGAGGAATAGAAGGGAAAGGGAGGAGAAAGTAGTCCTCACAAGGCAGGTGGAAAGGTTACAAGAGGATGGAGTAAAGGCAGAATAGAAGAGAGAAGTGGAGGAGCGATTGGGTAAATATGATTTGGAGCAGATGGGGGACATGCAGTGCTGGGAACGCTACTAATAAAAAGTAGCGACGCTCACATTCCCGGTACTAGCTCGAAAAAGTAGTTGCGTTACTGGTT
The DNA here is from genome assembly GCF_032717465.1 of Coenobita brevimanus. Classification (NCBI taxonomy): domain Eukaryota; kingdom Metazoa; phylum Arthropoda; class Malacostraca; order Decapoda; family Coenobitidae; genus Coenobita; species Coenobita brevimanus. The sequence goes on along the minus strand of NC_137017.1, from coordinate 12,217,258 downwards.
TCGCTACTTGATACGAAATGTAGCGGCGCTTCCGCTCCCGCTACTTTGGATAAGAAGGTAGACGAAGGAAAGGTTAACAAGAATCTGTGATATAACAATACACTATATACTCTTTTGATAATATTAGTCAGTCTGAGTGGTTATGTTGTGTACCAGTAATGTCAGTATGTACTTATATTGGGGGGGGGGGAAGGTTATATACATGTCAGTGTCACTTTCATGAAGCTTAGAGCCGAAGGTACAGGAAAAAGCTGTTTCCTGTATAATGTAACAAATGTTCTTTTACATTGTTACATAGTATACCTACTGAAAGTAATATACAGTATGTAAGTAAAAGGCAAAAAAATGTGGCCTACCATTGATACTTATTATATAGATTTATTATGTATTTTCAATGATACCTGTTTAAGAAATGTACGAAAACGAAAGTCAAAATGAACTGGGGCTTTCTTTTAAAGGCTGTTTATACAATAGCAATGGTTTTTCCATTACTTTAAACTGAAATTAACATACTGTTACAAAATAATAACATAGTGAGTAAGAATTAGTCTGAAAGAGAGAGCGGGAGTTTGAGACGGGGCTAGTTAGAGGTGTGTGTGTGTGTGTGTGTGTGTGTGTGTGTGTGTGTGTGTGTGATGCCTACATCTACCTGACGTCCTTATTTATCTTTACTTAATTTAAATGATCGATAATTAACTAGCAAATTACTGTCTAATTATTGCATATTACTAGTAAATAATAATTAATAAATTATTGATTTACAACAATCTAAAGGTGAATGTAGGGAAGAGTAAAGTGATGGTCTTTGAGAGAGGTGACGTCAGTGAATGTACAGCGAGGTTGGATGATGAGGAATTGGAAAATGTGAGTACGTTTAAGTACTTGGGTAGTGTGATGAGTAAGGATGGAGGTTTGGAGGGTGAAGTGCTTGAAAGGGTACAGCAGGGAAGAAAGGTTGCTGGTTCTTTGGAAGCAGTGATAAGAAACAGGGAAGTGAGCATGGAAGTGAAAAAGTTACTACATGACAGTATTGTGATACCAACTCTAACGTACGGAAGTGAAGCTTGGACGTTGTTGGAAGGACACAAGTCAAGAGTGAGAGCAGTGGAAATGAGTTATTTAAGAGGAGCCTGTGGAGTCACATGGAGAGACAGGCTGACGAATGAGGATATAAAGGAGCTTTGTGGTGTTGATGTGGATGTGATAGGAAGCGTTATGAGGAACATACTGAGGTGGTTTGGCCATGTGGAGAGGATGGAGGGTGAAAGACTGACGAAGAGAGTGTATGTGAGTGAGGTGGAGGGAGAAAGAGGGAGGGGGAGGCCGAGGATGAGATGGAGGGATGGGGTGGAGAGGTATATGAGAGAGGGGGGTGTGAGTTGGGAGCAGGGCAGTGAAATGGCGGGGGACAGGGCGACTTGGAGGCGATTTGTTTGTGGCCACCCCAAACGGGACTGAGGCGTCTGGCAATAGATAGATAGATAGACAACAATAATTAATTGACAGAATTGACAAAAGTATTATTTTTCGTCATTAATAAATACAACCTAACTGTTGGCATATCTGAATGTACTCGCCAACTCCGGACCTGTATTCGTCGCGTGAGTAGCGAGGAGCGCAGTAATGCATGAGTACGGCCGAAAAGTAGTGGCACTCTCAGTTCCGCTACTGGATAAAAAAAGTAATGGCATTACCACCATTGCTGTTAAAATAGTACCGGCCGTACGTAGCGCCACTACTAATAGCAGCGCTATTCCCAGCTTTGGGGACATGGAAGGTGTGATACCGTCTTTAACATGTGGAAGTGAAGCTTGGACCTAGTTGGAGGGACGCAAGTCAAGAGTGAGGCCAGTGGAAGTGAGTTATTTGAGAGGAGCATGTGGAGTCACAAAGATTGACAAGTGAGGAAGTGAAGGAGCATTGTGGTGTGGATATAGATGTTGATGTGATAGGAAGCATTAGGAGAAAAAACACACTGAGGTGGTTGGCCATGTGGAGAGGATGGAGAGCATGAGACTGACGAGGAGAGTGTATGTGAATGAGGTGGGGGGGAGAGGGAGGGGGAGACCAAGGGTGAGATGGAGGAATGGAGTGGAGAGGCATATGAGAAAGGAGGGATGTGAGCTGGGAGCAAGGCAGTGAGATGGTGGTGCAAGGCAGTGAGATGGCGGTGGACAGGGCAACATGGAGGTGATTTGTTTGTGGCCACTTATGTGTTTAAGGCATCTGGCAGTAGATAGGTAGATTTGTTTGTTACTGTAATTATATTACCAGCACTAACACTGCTGCTTCTGCCGCCGCCGCCGCTGCTGCCGCCCCACTATTCGATGGGGATGAATTCCATTAAAAATGCTTGAATAACGACTTGGTCAAATAACGAACTGATTTTTCCCATAAGTTTGTTAAGAAATGGGGGGGGGGGTTATGTTCCCGACCACCTTCATTATTTAAAAAATATTCAATAAAGATGGAAAACATACCAGTAAATATGAACAAAAGCGACACCGGGATTTGGGGTGTTTTCTTATACACCTACGTTCTCAGGGAAAATTATTTTAGTATTATATACATCTCAGATGATTGACATTTGATTTTTGATCAGAGAAATATCTGAGAACAAACGAAATATTCCTACTTAGCGATATTAAAGAAAACCACCTGAACGCCTTTGATGGTGTTTATTGCCGATCCTGCTGACTGGACATGATGTCAGCAGACCAGACAAACTCAAATGTATTCAATTTAAAACCATAAATAGCAATGGAAGCCTAACTGGAAGTGCTGAAACTTAACTGGAGGGCTTTGCCCTCAGGACCACTTAATAATTATAACCTTCCTAACCTAGTGCAAAGTAAGATGTGCATTTGGTAAAACTGGTGCCAAAACAGTATCATGTGTTAAGAGCGTTCATTAATCATTGGCGTAATCATCGCCAGGGTTGCCATTTGGTATTTTTCATTACCAAATGCAGGCCAATTTGATAATGAAAAATTCGTATGGTAATGAATCAGTATGATCCATTACCAAATGGATTTTTCACGTGTATGGGTGGTAACTATTTAACCAAATTTTGGCATCTGGTGGTTTAGTGGTTAATTATTGCTCTGCAATCAGTTTTAGCCGGTGAAGGTTTATATCGAAGGAGTGGTTGGGGTTGATTGCTCATGTAATGCCACTCAGGGATGAGTGAAGCTGGTCGCTCTCATCTTAAATGTCGGGACCAACTGCCTAGCCCTGGGCTAGGATTGGATGATGGATGGATGGATGAAGATACCAAGGATGGAGATGGTTGATTGTCTGCTTTCTTTGATTAATCTGCTAGCCTAAATAGTGCAAAAATAATCAACATGCTGCTAATTATAAGGAGAGTGATTATTTCCATTTGTATGCACAATTAGTGAAGGATAAATGCTTGCTTAATTTGGTAATGAAAAGTTAAATTTGGTAATGAAAATTGAGGAGTTTGGTAATGTGGCCACGTTCAGATCTGGCAACCCTGATCACCACCCGACAATGCAATGGCAAAACACTCTTTCAGGTTAGTGAGTACAATACTGCACTTGACAGGGGTAATAGCAGGGTCTTGGGTGGAGCCATGGTGGTGCTGTAGTAATCCACGAGGCATGCAGATGAATGAAGAGGTAACCAATCAGCAGGGCAGAGCGCAGGAGACAGGCAGCTCAGCCGGTTTGTCTGGCGGGGTGGTTTGAATTGTCGAAATGGTGGGGATAACCATGTCGAACAACGAAAAAGGGTATAGATTTATAAATGTCAAAAAAACAAATGGTCAAATAATGATCGGTCGAAAAACGAGGGTTTGGTGTACTGCTACTTCTTTTTATTCATTAGCATTACATTGTTAGCCCCTTACCCACGGGCTGTCACGACTGTGACGCTCATTACATAAGTACCATACCGCGAGGTGTCACTTCTGTGAACCAGGGATTTTTTAAATTGCCCAGGCTTTCAAGTGCAGTCTTGTATCATCTGTCAGTACTGCCAGTGTGTAGCTATAGGCAGTGCTGCTAATACCGCTAGTACTCGCATCCAGTGTTACCAATTTAGTCATTTTTCTGTGTTTGCCTTGCCTCCCCACCTCCCCTCCCTTACCCCCTCCCCTGCTTAGCTACAGCCTGGCCATGCAGCGCAACTCCCGGCTGGTTTTATCCATTCCATTTTTCCATTGAAATGTGCCCTATGCCCTATTCTCATACTAAAAAATATAAAAAAATATATACAGTATATATAAAAAAAGAAAAAGGCTAATTGATACTTCCAATGGTCATGAAGTAGCTAATTTATCACTTGGCAACACCCAGCGTGCACATGGTTGCTAATTTTGCCTCTTTATTACCCATTGAAATGTCTCTTATGACCTATTTTCGTACTAAAAAATATATTAAAAAAAAAAGGGGGGGGGGCGGGAAGGACTTAGTGATACTTCCATTGACCTGGAAATAGCTAATTTATCATGTATTGTCTAGATTTCCTGCTATCTCGTGGCAGGGACACGGCGTGGTCCAGCCATCCTCGTGGGTAAGGGGTTAATAGAGGCATTAATCTGTTGAAGTCGCTGGTCAATGCAACTCTTGACCACAGCACCTTCATAATTCATACCTGTCAGAGAGACAGGCCTGAGGGATGATGATCATCTGCTCCTGAGGCATAGGAGTGCAGTCCTCACAAGGGAGAATGGTTAGTCGACATCTCATTCAGGCCATAACAGAACTTAAGTTGATGCTTTTTCTCAGAAAGAACCTCTGCCAGTCTTTAGTAGAATGTTGCCACCTCTGGACCCATCCCACCTGATGTTGCGTACACAAAGGGAGTGAATCCACGGTGGTCCTCATGTTGGATCCTTTCTTGACAGTTGCTGCTTTTTTTTCTTGTTCTTTCCTCTTGCTTGAAGCTAAAACACATAAAACTGATAAGTAAAAGTACAGAAATGCAGCAGTAATAAAGTGTTCAGGAGTAAAATGTACCTTCATATGAATTCCCACCATCCTAGTGCACAATTTTTCCAGCACCTTCCAAGAGTTAAACATATGTGTAGATGCAGAATTTCATGGGCATTCTCGTGGTCACTTCAGAATTTCAATACAATCAATAGTAGTCAAATAAATTGCAAAAAAATGTTGAGAACTCACGAGTCTGTGTTATAACCGCGGAGGAGGGTAAGAACTGAGGGAGTGAGGGGGAAGCCAGGTGGGTATGAAGGAGGGACAGGAGAGAGGGAGAAGCGAGGCTGTGAGCAGGATTCTCCCCTTCTGCCAACAGACGGAATGGCGCTTTTACCATACAATTACTCGTGGCTTGCGGTCTGTTAGATGCCATGCAGAAACAACTCACCGTGACAAGGGGACTTTCAACGTTTGGTAGAGAGGTGGACGGCCGCTGTCGTCAAACATGTACTTGTGGCTTGTGTTCGATGGTGGTGGTTGGTGGGAAAGACTTAGCCTGGTGGCCACGCGACATTGAACATTCAGCGGGGTTGCATATGGACATTTTGACACCACTTGCAGGTTACAGTTGTATTACTCAGGTGCTGGAGATTCTTTGGGAGTGACAGGATGAGTGCGCGACTTTGACCATTCAGTACAGGGGCGGACGGACATTTTAGCTCTGGTTGTGGGTTATGGACTACTTCCCACTCACAGCCCAAGCCCAGCAGCCACAATACTGAATGTTTGAACATGTCGGCTAGCTGGCAGAAGTTCTCGGGGACTTTTACGTTTGGATAATAACAAGTAAATTTGGATAATGGTTTAATAGAGCCTAGGTCCAGCATCCAGATAATGAACACGTCTAGATAAATGAGGGACTACTGTATACTGTAGTTTATATTAGGTCTGTTGTATTGAAATTATATTAAAATTACTTTTAATATTACTGTATGTAATAATCTGTGTGTCTGTTGCCAGATGCCTCAATCCCGTAAAGGATGGCCACAAACAAATTGCCCCCATGTTGCCCTGTCCAACACTATTTCACTGCCTTGCTCTCAGATCACACACCCCTCACTCATATACCTCTCTACTCCATTCCTCCATCTCATCCTTGGCCTCCTTCCTCCTCTCCCTCCCTCCATCTCATCCTCGGCCTCCTTCCTCCTCTCCCTCCCTCCACGTCACTCACATACACTCTCCTCATTAGTCTCTCGCACTCCATCCTCTCTACATGGTCAAATGACCTCAGTATAATTCTCCTAATGCTGTCTATCACATCCACATCCACACTACAACACTCTTTCACTTCCTCATTTGTCAGTCTGTTCCTCCAGGTAACTCCACATCTCTCAAATAACTTACTTCCACTGCTCTCACACTTGACGTACGTCCTTCCAACAAGGTTCAAGCTTCAATTCCATACATTAGAGTTCGTATCACAATATGGTCATGCAGCGACTTTTTTACTTCCATGCTAACATCTCTGTTCCTTATCACTGCTTTCAAAGAACCAGCAACCTCTCTTCTCTAATGTACCCTTTCAAGCACTTCACCCTTTCAACTTCCATCCTTACTGATCACACAACCCAAGTACATAAACGCACTCACATTTTCCATTTCCTCCTCATCCAACCTCACTGTACATTCAGTGACTTCATTTCTCTCAAAGACCATTATTTTACACTTCCCTACATTCAAATTTAGATTCTGTTTCTTACACACACTTCTAAACTCATTCACCAAGCCTTGCAGTTGCCGTTCGTCTTCACTTAACAATACAGTATCATCTGCAGACAACAGTACAGGGAGCTTCCAAACACTGCCCTCTCTCACTAGGGTCACTCCAACATCCACTACCCTACCTTGTACCTCTTTTATAACCCCATCCATGTACAGATTGAACAACCATTGGGACATGACACATCCCTGTTTCAATCCAACCTTCAAATAGAAAAATTTACTCAGTTCACTGTCCACACACAGGACAGCCTTAGCCCACTCACTCATACTCTTCACAGCACTCAACAACTTCCCATTCATTTCGTGTATTCTTAAAACTTTCGACATTCCTTGTCTGTCCACCCTGTCATATACTTTTTCCAAATCATAATAATAGTATATTTAGAACTAGGGTACTACGTCTAAACTTGTTATTCTGATTAAAATTACATTTATTATTCATTTATTATTTATTTATTAATAATATATTAATATCAACCTTCTGATTATTACTATGCTAGTTGTTATTATATTTAATTATTGATCTTCTGTGATATATATATATATATATATATATATATATATATATATAATATCGTCACCCTCATAAAGAAACTGTCTAAGTCATCTTTTCTACTTTTTGGGAAATCAAGAAAAACATGTCTCATTTTCTTAACTTTTAAATGACTTAGGCAGAAACTTGAGGCGCATTTTAGACCACTCGCACCCTAGACCTGGCAAAGGCAGCTATATAATAGGTGTGCCACGTGATGAAGAATTGATTTAGGCAAAAATCTGGAAATCGCTGAAAAATGACTCGGGCAATTTCTTTATGAGGATGATATATATATATTCATTTTTCATTCATCATCCAATCCTACATTGCCCCATGAGAAGCGTAGCAGCCTGAGACTAGGCAAGTTGGTCCAGACATTTAACATGAGAGTGACCAGCCCCACTCATTCCTGAGTGGCATTACGTGAACAATAAACCCCAACCATCCCTTGGATATAAACCTTCACTGGCTCAATCCGATTGGAATGCCGTAATTACTGACTAAACCACCAGGTGCCAAAATCTGGTTATATGGTTACCACCCAGCGGAGTGAATGGTTTCCTGCTGTACAGGAAACCATTTGGCTTGTCACTCAGTATAGAGTCACCCACAGGCAGAAGGAAGAGGAAAAAATGAAGGAGAGAAAGACAGAAGAGGGAGTGTAAAGTAACCCGTAGGCAGAAGGACGAGGAACAAATGATGGAAAGAAAGACAGAAGAGGATGGAAGGAAAGAAGGTTGGAGGAGTGGAAAGGGCAGACACCCGAGAGCAGCACTACATCGAGTAAGTGGATGGTGAGCGCCCCCACCTACCACAAATTTATATATACAATGAATATATATATATATATATATATATATATATATATATATATATATACTGAATATATTTATATTTATATATATATATATCTCTATCTATCTATCAATTGCCAGATGCCATAATCCCGTAAGGGGTGGCCATTTGACTTCGAGTTACAGTAGGTTCGCACAGTGCGCGTCATCGCAGTGCACGATTCACGTTGTGAGTGAGTGACCAAAAATCATAACCAAAAACCCTTCAATGCGCGAGTTTACCGCACAGAACGCGAGGCAGAGGCAAGGAGTGGCTCAAAAATGCCATTTTCTACTAGTGTGCGACCACCTCTCACACAGCGCATCACGTGTCGTCATGTTGATGCTCAGAAATTCCCAGGCATTCTACTGCGCAGCTTGGGGTACAAGGGAGCAGGCGTGCCATAACAGTCCTGGCTCGTGCACTGTGCGGATCCGCTTTCTACAGCTAACCTGTCGTGTACAACATGTGGTGTTTTTTATGCTGCCTGTACTTTGCCGCACCATGGCTCCAACCTCAAGAGTTAAGAAACTTCTGACGCACGCCACCAAGTTAAAGATCATTAAGATGAAGGAGAAGCGTCAAGGAAACACTGCTATTGGGAGAACCCTGGGACTGGCTGAATCTACAGTGAGAACTGTGTGGAAGAACTGTGAAGCCATAAAGGCTGTAGTGAAGATGTACGGTGCCTCTGACCTAGGTGGTCGTTCGCGAGTGGGAAATCGTGCTATGATACTAATGAAGCGCTATCTTGCCACCTTCATAATGAGTAAAGAAAAGGAAGGTGTTCCACTGAATGGAAGATTTATTCTGAACCAAGCCCAGCTCTTTTACAAGGCAGCATCTCGCAGGTTAAAAGTGGAAAAACCTTTCAGGGCATCAGTTGGATGGCTGGACTGTTTTCTCAAGCGCAAGGAACTCTGTTACGTGAAAGTGTCTGGTGAACATGCCTCTGCCAATGAGCTGGCCGCGAGAGACTATCCTGCGATATTTCAAGCAATTATTGAAGAGGGACAGTACACCAAGGACCAGATCTACAACATCGATGAAACGTCGTTATATTACAAGGCCATGCCAAAATCAGCTTACATCGCTATAAAACAGAAACAAGCCCCTGGTCGCAAGCTCCAGAAGTGTAAGATGACAGTAATGTTCGCTGTAAACCTGTCTGGGAGCCACATGATGAGGCCAGTTATTGTACACACAGCTTCACACCCAAGGTGCTACAAAAACCTTGCGAAAATGGATGCAAGTGGCGTGTATGGGTACAAGTCCACAAATGGTTGGATGACCAGGAACATTATGGCAGACTGGTTAACGAGGCGGTGTGTCCCTGATGCCAGGGCCAAGTGTCGGGAACTGGGCATTCCATTTAAGATGCTCCTTGTGCTTGATAACGCACCAAGTCACCCTCCATATCTTGAAGATCTTCATAAGGATTGTCATGTTGTGTTTCTGCCGCCCCGCACGACGTCACTAGTGCAGCCACGGGATCAAGAACTAATCGCCACAGTGAAGCACTTCTACCATAAGCAAGTGTACGACTACCTACGCAGGAAGACTGACACACAAAAGGAGCTTCATGCCCTACAAGAAGATCACGACGAAGACCTTGATGAGCAATCTGCTCCCGTTCCATCTCCACCAGCACCTGTATCCTGACCTGCCACAGATGCCATGACTGTTGAGGCATTTTGACGTAACTTTATGGTGAAGGACGCAGTTGAATTTCTCCTACAAGCCTGGCACCAGATTACACCTGCAACGGTGAACCATGCAATGGTGAATGCTCGTGCCTCACTTATGCATCACCCAGGAGACGGCCATTCAACCACTGGCCGAGGTTGAGGCAGCAACATTGACAGCAGCACACGCTGTACCAGGTTTCGAGGACGTTACATTGGTGGACATACAGGAAGTGCACACTGCTACTGAGGAACAGCCTCCCGAGGAAGTGTTGCAACGAATAGACGAGGCTGACGCAGAGCCCGACACCAGACAGAGTCAAGTTGAGCAGCCTAGCGTGATGGAAGGCAGGACTGAGCTGTGTATGTCAAACATTAGCAAGATCCTTGCTGCCATGGATAACCTCAAGGAAGAGGTGAAGGAACAGGAAGTGAGCAACCTAAGAACAGAGGAACTTCTGGTTGGTATCGACAAACTGTTCCGTTTCTACACAGACAGGCACAGGGAAGAAATAAACAGGAGAAGACAGACGCTCATAATAAGCTACACACAGCAGGCTCAAGTTGGTGAAATTACGGAACCAGCGACATTGTCTGCCCCTGTTCCTGTTGAGGATGAAGAGGATGCAATGTCAGAAGTGTCAGCATTGGACTTTGAAGGGTTTATGGCCCTTCAGAGTGACTTTGATGCTCCTGGGGAAGGTGCTCAAGAGGAGTCTGTGGAGGGAAGTGTTGGTGCGGTGGGAGGTGTGGTGAGGAGTGTGGCGCTGTAAGTGTTGCCGTGCCTCGGAACCCCTGTTATTTAAGGTCATCAGGCCTGTTGTCTACTGTTGTTAAGGTGACTACCCATATTTTTGTTATTGTAGCTATAGCTTTAGTACAGTGTCTGAAACATATGACCTTTATTATGTCTCTACGGGCCAAAAAATGTCCAGGTATGAGGGGGTACCGCTCATATGTAATTATTCCCATAAGATTATGATTGTATTCCTAGTATGCGAATTCCCAGTGCGCGAGGTTGTAGACCACCCAATCTCTCGCGCACTGTGCGAGCCCACTGTATTTGTTTTATGGGGAGGGGCACTAACCCTTCACCAACCCACTTACTGACATGTAGGGAGCACGTATGGTTTGGTTATATGGTTACCACCCAGCATTTTAAATGGTTTCTTGGCTTACAGGAAACCATTTGGCTTGTCACTCAATGTAAAACCACCTGTAAAGGAAAGAAAAGCAATAAGAAGTGACAGGAAAGATGGGAGAAATAGAGAGAGAGGAGAGTAGGCACAGAAAAAGAATGATAAAGGCTAACGAAGAAGTAGGCAGCACTACATCAAGTGAGTAGGATGATGGTCGCCACTACCTACCACTAAAATTCCTAAATACATACCATTAATATACAGCATGCTAATGATACAGTAGAAGTCTTGTCTTTTGGCACCCTTCAGGATCGAACAAGAGCTGAAACATTGATTGTGCCGAAACATTAGCTGCTTTTCTAGTGTGTGATTTTTGTAAACTATAAGCAGTGAATAAAGAATACACAGTGTGTTTATTGTGCATTTATGTATAGAAAACACAAACTAACTCTAACCAAGGTGTATTTATGCATATGAAGTGTATGTATGGATGATCTGGTTTGGGACTGCAAGTATGAGCTTGATTATGGGCCTGCAAACAAAGAATGAATGCATTCTAGCGTGTATTTTTTTTGTCACCCATAAACAATACTGTATTCAATAAGCAACATATGGTGTATTTATGCATATGAAATGTATGTACAGATGATTTGGGTTTGGACTGCAAGTGTGAGATATATATATATATATATATATATATATATATATACTGGTGAGCCCTTAATTCACGCAAACTTTTTTCACGCGATTTCGGTTATCCACGAATTTTTTGTACAATAATTAAAACATAAAATTATAGTATTCAAATAAATAATTTTAATATACAAGAGAAATAAATAAAATATAAAAATGCCTACCTGCTGCCCTTGTGCATACATATATGTATGTGTGTGTGTGTGGGAGGTCGGTCTACCACGCACCACACAGTCAGTTTGAATCCAACGGTCGAACCATGCATGACTCGCAAATCATTATTTGTGGCTTATTTTTCTGCCTTCCAGTGATTGCTTGCCTTGTCTGCCAACATGGGGCCTAAGCATAGTGCTAGTGATGCATGTGGTAACACCAAAACGGACTCGTAAAGTGATGTTGCTGACAGAGAAAGTTAAAGTGTTGGACAAACTTAAGGGAGGAATGTCGGCGACAATTTTCCGTCAGGATGATTCCCCGCCATTTATTTACATACCAGTTTATTTAGCAAGTACAGTACACTAGTTTTTTACTTATATGAGTTATAAAATTCCCCTGAAAATTAGTTATTAAAGTATTAATTAATCAATAATAAGTATATTTATAGAATGACAGGGAATCGTCCATGTTTGACGGTGAATTGACTTCATGGTGAATTGTCTCTGAACCGTGTGTTTGGGGTGAGTCAACTGTTCTTACAATAAAGAAGGCAGAACGTAGCATACGGGAGTCAGTGAGGGCTAGTGCACCAGACTGTGCTAAAGTGTCTCAGGAGTCAGTGAGGGCTAGTGCATCAGACTGTGCTAAAGTGTCTCCACCTACGCCTGTGAACTGGCTCAGAACCGTATGTCTGGGGTGAATGAGTCAACTGTTCATACAATAAAGAAGGCAGAATGTAGCATATGGGAGGCTGTGAGGGCTTGTGCATCAGACTGCTGAAGTGTCTCCACCTACGCCTGTGCTTGTCAGGTTTCAGTGTTAAATTTCTTACATTTTTGTTGTTTTTCATACTTTATGCTAGTTTATAAGTGTATGTAGTGCATAAACAGTATTATTCAGATGTAATATACTTAGTAGACGTGCGTAATTATGTGCACACAAGGGCAGAATGTATATGCCGAATTTACCACATACGCGAAGGGTCTGGGAACGTAACCCTCGCGTGAATTAAGGGCTTACCTGTATATATATTATATATATATATATATATATATATGCCAACGGCCATACCACGTTGAGTACACTGCTTCCCATCCGATCAGCGAAGTTAAGCAACGTTGGGTCTGGTTAGTACTTGGATGGGTGACCGCCTGGGAACACCAGATGCTGTTGGCATAACGTTCTCCCTATGTGTCAAGTGGGGTTGGTGGAGGATTAGTGCCCCTCCTTGTAAAACAATTAACTCTAAGCCCTTGGCCACCCCATTTGGGATACATGGCATCTGGCAATGAATGAATGAATATTTATATATATAAAGTAATCCCTCCAATATCTGACGTAATAGGGCCATAGGCAGGTCTGGATAGTGGGCCTGTCCGGATATTGGGCCCCAGCTTATGGACTTGTACTTATGGACCCTAACTCAGAGAAACACCTATACAGCTCCCTCTGGACATGCATAGCGCCTATTTAAGATCCAAATCACACCAATAAGGCACATAAAAGACTGAAATAAATGCAAAAGAAGCATAAAATGAGGGTTTTGAGGTAGGTTCTTACAATATTAAACATTCTGGGTACTTACAAGTGCCTGGCTCCTGGACTGGTACTTATGGACCCTAACCTAGCTTAACTTGGAAAAACACCTTCCTACTGCACATGCATAGCCCCTAACACCCTATTCACACCAATAAAGGACATTAAAGAGAGAAATAAGGTGTTTGAGATAAGTATAGTATGGAAAAAAGTACAGTATGAAACATTCTGCCTACTTCAGCAAGTCCCTGGCCATCTCGATGAATAACCGCCTCCTCTCGGACTCTGACAGTAAGAAGGATTTCCTGAAGCACTTGCAGTACACTGTTCATGAAGTCTTGCACTGAACTTAGTCATTCGCACTCAGAAGTCCGTTCTTTTCACAGTGCGCACTCTTGTCTAACTTATGCTCCATTGTAACTTACTAAGTGTTGCACTCTGCACTTTAACTTTTCTCACTCTTTTAACCATTTTCTAAAGCAAAAACAAACAAGTCTATTTATGTTAAATGTTGTTTCAAAATTGTATTCTCACTCACAACTGTAAATACTTAACACAACACACTGTTTTTTTCACTGCACAACACCGTAAATTCCCATGTGGTCTAGTGGAGAAGTTCTTGCTGTTTAATCACTGTCAGAGTCCGAGAGTATCACTGGCGGGTGACCTAGGGGTGCGTCGCTGGGTCGTGGTGATGGCGTACCCACCGCAGACGACTCTGAAGACAGACGCAAACTCACGTTGAGCAGTGACTCCACCGTGGCTGATGTGCTGGGCTGTGGCTTGGAGCATGAGGTCCTGTCTTGGGGAGGCAACGGAGTGGAACCAGGGCTGGGCACAGGGGTCATGGGCCTGAAAAAACTGTCAGTGGTTAATTGACGCAAGGACCTACGATTCTGACGATTGATGATGCGCTGCCTGAAAGCACGCACTTCCTCCACAAGTCCCAAGGGCCCCACCTCCCTGTCGCAGTCCGGGTGTTCCAAGTAGTCGAGAACGAACTCTAGGTGTTCCCGGAGTGTGCTCAGCTTGGGGATGGCTGGAGTAGTGTCATGCTGAGAGGAGTCGCATCATCGTCGCCGCCCTTGTCAGAATCTTCAAACTGGATACTGACACCTGCAACTGAAGATGCGATCTCGATATCAGACAATGTCTGATACCCAGGATTGCCCTCATCGTCATCCAACCACTCACGCACATCGTCCACATCAACATCGTCGCCATGCGTACGTAGCCGTGCATGGAAGTCATCCACGTCAAACCCGAGAAAATCGTACTCCACATCCGTTCCGAGAAGCAGACGAGACCAACCATTTTCTAGAGTCTTGACAGGGACTTCCTTCCATGCACTGGCCCAGTTGTAGATTGCAGACTTGGTGTTGTAGCGGCGAAGGTTTTCCAAAGTCCGCTGGCCTCGCGTGTCCCGTCCCTCCCTGCACTCGTCCTCGTGAGCAACCATCACCTCGTCCAGGAACTTCCGGCGGTATAGGCGCTTTGTTGCCACGATCACTCCTTGGTCCATTGGTTGGATGAGAGCAGTTGTATTAGATGGCAGAAACATGCACCTAATCCAGCCATTCTCAGCCACCAAGTCCTTGTCGCACGGGTGGGCAGGTGCGTTGTCGAGGAGAAGGAGGGCCTTTACCTGGTCGCGCGGGATTCCCAGTGTCTTCGTCTGGTAATTGATGACCTCCTTGACAAAGTGGCGGTGGAACCAGTCTTTGAAGATCTGGGCTGTAAACCATGCTTTCAAAGAATGGTACCAGACGACAGAAAGGACATCCATCACCCCACGAAGATACTGAGACTGCTTTGCACGGCCAACAACAACGGGCTTAAGCCGGTGCATGCCGTTAGCGTTGGCACAACACAAAGCAGATATCCGTTGCTTGGAGAGCTTGCGGCCAGGTACATGCTTCTCCGTCTCCTCGGCTAGAGTGTTCGTTGGCAAAGAGCGATAGAATAAACCAGTTTTGTCAGCATTGTAGACTTGATCAAGAGTGAGGCCCTCCCTGTCGATCAAGCCTTTCACCTTGTGCCGAAACTCGTCAACTCCATCCTCGTTAGCGTCCAAAGCTTCGCCATTGAGCTTTACGATTGGTAAGGCCATGCCATAACTTGAACGCGAAGAGCCAACCCTCGGATGCCTTGAAGTCTAGGGCGTCATGAAGCCTGACGAACTTCTCAGCAGCAGCCTTCAGCTCCGTTCCACGTACCATCACACCAGCAGCACGTTGCTGTCGATACCAAATCAACGTGTAGCGGTCGATTTCAGCAAACTTGGGAGTAAACATCACCTTCCTCTCCACGTTGCGTTTGCTTCTCGACGAGAAGTCAGCCGTGTACTGCATGAGTTTGTCTCAGGATCTCTTGATATCGAACAAAGTAGATCGGGCCAGGTTGAACTCGCGGAGGATGCAGGAAGAAGACCACCCCGCATCTACTTTCTCCAATATCTCCCGTTTCTTCTCCAGAGTCAACACCACTCTTTTCCTCTTCTCAGGCGGCGGTGCCATCATCACACACACTAATAGGAGGCCCGAGAGCAGCAGGAGTGCCTGTGCAGGTAAGGAACCACCACAAAAGTGAGCACGTGGGCAGCCATGACGATGAGCGTGCACTCGCGACGAGAGACAGGCGGAAAGTGGGGAGGATGCAGCGGCGCTCTATTGGACGTCGGAGGAATGACGCGCCACAACAGAGCTGTCCTGCGCCGCACGCACTAAGTTCAAATTACGGGAGGGAAAAAATTCGTTTCCCCCCCCCCGGACCATTTTGGGAATATTAGATCCAGGGACGATTATGTCCGGTTAATGGGGATGTTCATACATTGGGCGTTCGGATATTAGAGGGATTAATGTGTGTGTGTGTGTGTATATATATATATATATATATATATATATATATATATATATATATATATATATATATTACTACTATAGTATTATTGCCTAAAAGAAAGAATAAATCCATATGTGCTATCTGGATTGATCCCAGATGTAAAAAAGATGGCATTGTTTAATATATATATATATACTACTACTATAGTATTATTGCCTAAAAGAAAGAATAAATCCATATGTGCTATCTGGATTGATCCCAGATGTAAAAAAGATGGCATTGTTTGAGATTTTCTGGTATGCATTCAAAAGCAAAAGATGACTAACAGTCCCATCGCAGCATTGTGTTGTGTCTTTCATATTTCTCATTCCCCTCTAGAATCTTGAGATTTTCTTTCTTTTTCATACACATTCTTCATAGTGCCAGCAGGAAAGTGTCTGTAAGATTTTGATTACGATTTCCTCATTTCTTCACTTTTATTTCTATGTGCAGGTCCTACAAAGGCACCACAGATGACTGTAGGCATGTTTGAAGTGGAGGAGCTAAGATCTCAACGCAGCATAAACATCATGTGGCAGTCAGTTGACAGAGTTGACTGGAATGGACCGAACTTTCACTATATCATCAAAGTATATGACAACACAGACAGCAGGTACAGTTTCAGTGCTTGATATAGAGCAGTTGAATTCAGAATCTGTAATTCTACAAGATCTGCTAGAACAGTCATAGTTGTTTGCCTTTTTGCAGCCTTAATCTTGCCCATTCCCTTTGTACCACCTTCCCAGAATAAACAAAAGTAGTCAGCTTTCTCACTCCTTATTACTGACCTAACATCTTGTTGCCTGTATTATATATTCATCCTCCTCCTATTATCTGTTCGATGTATTTCATGCAGTGAGGTTAGTTTTCTATTCTAATTTCAAGCAACAGTGCTTTAACTTTCCACCTATTCTTGAGGGGCAAAATATGAACATTGTAGATTACCCTTTTTCATTCTGGTATTGTTGCTGCTAAGCAGTACTCCTGTGATAGTAACCTGATATTTATCAGTCAGTGACTTTTTTTTCAGCTTCATACTACTGTATTATCACAACTGACCTGTTGCAGTTTTTCTGGTTTCCCACATCTTTGTCCATATGAGGTGGATCAGAAATATATGCACATCCCCAATTTTACAAGGAATATTTCAGAATATGGGCCTGATTTTATCATCGCACTGAAGTTGAAATCAGACATACTCTGACAGAAGATTAAGTTGAGTAAAGATTGGAGGAACAACCTTAGATTTTAATAGGCCACTTTCTGGGCACTTCAGTTTTCACTATGCAAAATACATGTGACAATGAAAAGTTGAATGCCTAGAATGTGGCCATATGAAATGGGGTGTTTTGTCACCTTTTAGAACACTTTGGCCTTCAGAATTAGACAGTTTGTATCAGAATAAATCCAATTTCAACCTCACTGTGACAAAGCCGTAAGCTATCTTGAATGTCTTCCTCATGAGTCCTACTCTGGCCTGACCCACCTTTCATCAAATTATAATCTTTGCATGGAAAGTGTGGTGACTGCCTGGTTCTTGTTTGTTATACATTTATAATACATTCTGTGGTGTGTCAAATGATGACTGCAGTTTAATTCGATTCCTGTGACCATATATTGTAAATTGAACCATTGAAATTTTAACCCTTAGCCGCTGGGGGTTTCTTGCCGTTTCCCACTCCTCCTTCTGGGGGATTTTTGAGTTTTAGCAAAAGTACCCTTACTTCAAACCCTAATATCTGCCAAACTACTATAGCTAGAGAAAAAATTAAGTACTGTATGCACAAGACTCACCAACTCTTCTTCTTTCAAATGAAAGTTTAGTGAACTCTCACATTTGGCAAGTAATAGGTGTGAAAAGAACCTCACCAAACTGGAATTCGCCAAATCTGAACTGAATAACTAATGGGAAAAAAAGTAAATTGTTTGTGGGTGTGCATGACTGGACTGATTATCCACCTATAGTATAACATTACTGGGTGTAAATCGCGTTATAAACACACATAACGGTGTTTCTGGCCCTGATCTAACATCTTGATAGCTTTCTCTTTGTTCTGCAAAATGTACATGTTGAATTTCTTCCCAACTCTGCACTCACACTTTGGCCCTTTCTTCACATCTGGACAATTTGGTAGTAGTAGTAGTTGTTCCCTAGGCAGTCTGGCCGAACAGCCCCGAGTCCCTTAGGAAGGCCATGGCCGAGACCGGGCTTTCCCACAGATCTCTCAAAGAGAGTATGTTGTGTTGTTGGCGTAGGTGATTGTGTGCAATGCAGTTGTCCATAATGTGCTTAATAGTATGGGGTGCTGTGTTGCATCCTGGACAGGCATCAGCGACGGAGTCATCCAGCCTCTTCTGGTAGCTTAAGAGGGCTGGATGGTGCCCACATCTCAGCCTGGCCAGGTGGACCCTGTCCTCACGAGGAAGATATGATTCAGAAGGGTGGATGTCAGGAGGCCGTGCATGCAGCTGTGTGTTGTCTTTAAGTGACTGAATGGAGCGGCGAGTGATCTGAGTGTGGATATGGTTCTGGAAGCTGATCTGAGGGGGGAGAGATGACAGCATTTGTGTATGGTATCGTGTGCTGGGTGTTGTTTTGATGTTCCTTGGTGTGGGTGGATGTGCTGCCATGTACTGTTGTGGATGTTGTGGGTTTGTGGAGGCTGCAGCAAGAAACTGGGTGCCTTTCATGTCTAGGTGATCCTTGACTTTGAGGACTTTGGTTTCTTGATGTAGGTGGTCTGTGGGTGTAGTAGCTGTGCAGCCTGTGATTATTTTTAGGGCCTTGTTCTGTATGGTCTGTAGAGTGTTGTAGTGTGTTTTGGTCAGGTTAGAAGCCCAGGCAGGGCTTACATAATTCATCACTGAACGTATGTATTGTTTGTATACTGTGGTGGTGGTTTCTTTGTTGTGTCCTAATGTTGTATGGGCAAGTGACCTCAGAGCATTGAGTCTTGGTGTTATTTAATTTTTAATGTTTGTGATGTGTTGTTTAAATGACATTGATGTATGTTACACCAAGGATTTTGGGTGTGTATGTGTGTGGTAGGGGAGTGTTGTTTATGGTGAGGTGTGGGATGTGACTGTGTTCTGCTGTCCAGTTTGTGAGAAGAGTCACTGTAGATTTGGCTGGGGCTATTTTGAGCCTGTTTGTGGTGAACCATTCGTGTAGTGTGTTGAGGTAAGGTTGAATGATGTGTGCAGCTGTGTTTGCGTTTTGGTGTGTACATGTACAGTAAGTGTTATATCATCTGCATAGGAAGCTATGTGTATTTGTGGTGTGTGGGGTGTGGGTACGTCGTGCATGTATAGATTAAAGAGTGTAGGGGACAGAACAGATCCTTGGGGGACACCGTTTGTGAAGTTTCTGATGTTAGAAGACTGACCGGCAAATGTTATGTGTGCAAATCTACCTGATAAGTAGTTTGCCAGCCATCTTTTTGTGTTATTGTGCATGTTTGTGATGAGTATTTTGTTTGTGAGGTTGTGGTGGGGGATGGCATCAAAAGCTTTGCTAATGTCTAGTGTGACTAGGAGTGTTCTGTGTGGTGGACTACCTGAATTCATACCATCAAAAACTCTCTGTGTAAGGTCTGTAAGAAGGGTGTTTGTGGAGTGTAGTGGCCTAAAGCCATGTTGTGACTGGATCTGCCATGGTCACCCTTTCCACCTTTCTGTGTTTCATCAGCCATTATGTTGTCTCAAGTCCTCAGCACAGGTAGGAATCACAATAAAACACAGAAAAAGTGCTGCACAAATGATGGTGGTTGGCAGAGAAGTGTACCACACGTGATGGTAGCTGGCAGAGAAGTGTAAACAAAGATGTCTCGAAACTTCAAGAGGTTTGAGAAGACGAGACTTGAATTTCACAATACTAACTAAATTTTTTAAAAATTAATTCAGATTAATAAAACATTGTTGAAATTAACTGACATAAAATTATAGAATGCAGTTACAGTATATATTTATTATAAACAACTTTCCAAATGTGAGATTTCTGTTGCCAAATTAGAGTGTTTTGTACAATCCCATCCCATCGCCAAAAGTGAATTCGCCATATAAAAACTCACCAAATGTGAGAGTTCACTGTATCCCAAGGTCTCCAGGTGGTCCCGTCAATGAGAATTAGTTAAAGATGACTGGTTTTCCATGTTTTGGTGGGCTAATCCAGTTGCTTTCCACTGCCAGTGGCCTTGGGTCTCGTTGACTAGTGTTGGCAGTGCTGACTGGAGTGGTGATTGTAACACTGCCCAGCCTCTCAGAATATTCCAGTAATTATTTTTTTTTACTTTGCTCACCCTCATAAGGATGGGTCATCACCCCTTCCATGTGGTTCCCCATGTGGTTTTCCACTCGTTTTTTAACACCACTATGCCCCGTAGATGTATGGGAAAAGAATATTTATTTTTATTACTTCTTTGGTAGAAGGATAGCTGCGATTATATCAGCATATGCTCCACAGACAGGATTGGATGAAGCAGAGAAAGATAGATTTTGGGATAATTTAATACATGTAGTGGGTGGTATGCGGGATGATGAGATAGTGGTTTTGGGAGGGGACTTAAATGGTCATGTAGGTGAAGCAGCACAAGGTTATGAAGGAGTGCATGGGGGATGTGCTTATGGTATAAGGAATGCAGAAGGGGAAAGGATACTCGAGTTTGGGGAGGCAACGGACATGATTGTGTGCAACACATATTTTAGGAAAAGAGACAAGTTAATTATGTATGAGTCTGGGGGAAATAGCAGTCAGATAGATTATTTTCTGGTTAGGAGGGCAGCTAGGAGGTTAGTGAGGGATGTTAAAATTATAGGAAGTGAGGAGTGTGTGCAGCAGCACAAACTGCTGAATTGTGATATGGTGCTTAAAGAAGGAGTGATGAAAAAGAGGACTTATGTACCTAGGAGGAAAGAATGGGAGCTGAAAAACCAAGTAGTAAGGGATGCCTTCTATAGCGAGTTGAGGAGAGTGGTGGCTGAACAGGGAGCTGTAGACAGAGGCGTTAATGAACAGTACAGAGCCCTCAAGAACAGTCTCTTGAGAGTTACTGATGTAACATGCGGTTGGACAAAAGGACCACCAAGACATAAAGTAACCTGGTGGTGGGATGAGGGTGTAGAAGCTGCAGTTAAGGAGAAAAGAAGGCTTTTCCGGGAATGGAAAAAGGGTGGTAGCAAAGAGGAATATTTGGCTGCCAAGTGTAGGGCTAGAAGAGAGGTATACATGGCAAAGTCTGAGTCACAAAGACTTTTACTTGATAACCTAAATCATGGGGAAAGGAAAAATATGATATTTAGGGTGGTGGGTCAGGTGAAGAGGGATAATCGGGATATTATAGGTGAGCAGTGTGTGAAGAATGTTGAAGGAAGGGTAGTGGTGAACAATGAGGATATTAAAGATGCATGGAGTGAGCATTATAACCAGTTGTTGAATGAGGAGTTTGACTGGGACAGAGAAGGTTTGGAGCCAGCAGATCCAGTGTCTGGCCCTTGGCCTTTGATTGATGCTGCTACTGTGAGTGAGGCAATAGGCAGGATGAAGGTGGGGAAGGCAGCAGGTGTGTCTGGGTTGACTGCTGAAATGTTGAAGGCCTCAGACAATATAGGGGTGAAGTTAGTCACTGACCTGATAAATAGGCTTATTTATGAGTGTGTTTTCCCAGATGATTGGCTGAAGAGTGTAATTGTAAATGTGTATAAAGGGAAGGGTGATGCCATAGAAAGAGGAAATTATAGAGGTATAAAGCTTTTAGATCAGATAATGAAGGTAATGGAGAGAGTTTTAGAAGGTATGATTAGAGAAAGAGTGAGTATTGATGAGATGCAGTTTGGGTTTATGCCAGGTAGGGGGACCACTGATGCCATATTCATTGTTCAACAGCTTCAGGAAAAATATATTGGTAGGAGAAGGGATCTTTATTCTGTTTTTGTTGATTTGGAAAAGGCCTTTGGCAGAGTCCCTAGAGAGGTGGTGTAGTGGGCAAAGAGAAAGGTTGGCTTGGAGGAGTGGCTGGTTAGGGTGGTTATGGCTATGTATGTGGGTGCTCACACTCAGGTAAGAGTGAATGGAGATTTGAGTGATGGGTTTTCCATGAATGTTGGTGTGCATCAGGGGTCAGTTTTGAGTCCCATGTTGTTTATCATGGTACTTGAAGCCCTTTCACGTGACTTTAGAAATGGACTCCCGTGGGAGTTGTTGTATGCTGATGATTTGGTGTTGACTGCAGAGAACGAAAGGGAGGCAGAGGAAAGGTTTAGGAAGTGGGGAGATGGTATGGGGCAGAAGGGCTTAAGGGTAAATGGAGATAAAACAAAAGTGATGATATCTAGGGTTGGTGGTGATACTGTCAGAGACGAGGGAGAGTGGCCATGTGCAGTTTGCCACAAGGGCGTGGTAAGTAATTCCATCTTGTGCGGTGTTTGTGATAATTGGGTGCATAAGAGATGTAGTGATATCAGAGGTAGACTGGGAGATAATGCTGATTTTATGTGTACGGCGTGTCGGGGAGAACAGGTGGAGATTGTCAGACGTGAAAGAATTGAAGTTGCTGGTGAATCTCTTGAGTGTGTGGAAGAGTTTTGTTATTTGGGAGACATGTTGTGTGCTGGAAGTGGGGCTGGAGCTAGCTCTGTGGCTAGGGTGAGAAGTGGTTGGAAGAAGTTCAGGGAGCTCTTGCCTCTCCTGATATTGAGAGGACTCTCCCTACGTGCTGAGAGGTCTTTGTATGCAGCATGTGTTAGGAGTGTAATGCTGTATGGTAGTGAGACCTGGGCAGTGAAGGAGGAGGATATTCGCCGGCTCAGACGTACAGAAATGACAGTGATTAGATGGATGTGTAGTGCGTCCCTGCGTCCAAGGTCTGGGGGGGCTGGGTTCATGATGGAAGAGTTGAGAGGTAGGATGGGACTGGAGTGTATTGGTGTTGTGATGAGGAGAGGTAGATTGAGATGGTTTGGACATGTGGAGAGGATGGGGGATGATAATTGGGTGAGGAAGGTGAGAAGTGTTAATATTGGGGGTGGGTTTACGAGGGGTAGACCGAGAAAGACATGGGACGAGGTCATTAAGTGTGACCTTAGGGTTAAGGGACTGAACAGGGAGGCTGCAGTGGATCGTGCAGCATGGAGAGCCACCATTAGGTGACCAAGGCCGACACATGCAAGCATGTTGGAGCCTTTAAAAATGAAAACGAAAAACGAAAACTTCTTGCATCAGTTATAATAATTTCCCTCTATTACGGCAATTATATTTGCACTTGACATCACAATTATGGGTAATTGCACTTTGGGAAGTAAATGCTCTGGCTGTTTCATGTAGTATGGTTGAGTATGAGGTAATTACTTGTACAGAAATTGTGACTAATTTGTACTAATCAGGGGCAACGTGAAAATATTACTAATGTTATACACAACTTCCATTTTTTTGTATTTCACATTACAAATACGCTAATGCTCACATATTAACATTATTTTCTGAGTAACGAGGGAAAAAATTTAAGTTACAACCAGCCAGGTCATTTTCTTACTCTCACATGCACTTTTGGTTTTCTTTCATTGTATTAGGGAGGGTTACTGAAGGTATTTCCAATCATTGTTTCTCAGATACCCATAAACAGTAACACTTATTGCAATGCGTTTGTAAAACTTGTTATAAAACATTTATTTCACAACACATACTAGATATATCTTATCTTAAATTTCACTTATGTAAAAAAAAAAAAAAAACACGTGCATACTTGTATACCCATCGATCCATCCATCATCCAATCCTACATTGTCCCATGAGGAGCGTAGGAGCTCGGTTTACGATTTTCCATACACCTACTCAGTCACTGAGCCCTTTCCCCGGCACTTTCGCGGAGGTCAGTGAGGCCATCGGTCCTTCACATGGTGTTACGGAATCAGACGATGACAAAGAAGAAGACATGGTTTCTCACGTTACCACTGCCATGTACAGACTGAACCGCGCATCTGCGGTGTACCTGGGGGTCCTGCTTACCCAGTGGGTGTCATAGAAAATGGTTACAAGTTCAAAGGGTGGCGGGAAGGTGAGTCCAGTATATGCCGTCAGCCGGTGGTGCTCCGCGCCCTGAATCATGACGGCTATACACAGCAGCTGGTGGTTAGGGGTTAATAATTAGCAAAAAAAATTTAAGGAAGAAAAATATAATGCATGATACATGATGGAAGCTCTAAATATATTACCATAGTAATGAGAGCATTTTCAGTCAGTTTCATGTAGAGTTCTGCATATACAGGCAGACTGCAAGTTTTGAGCAATATCTTTTTATTCAGAAAATTTGGTCAGTGGTTTCTTAGTTACAAAGATTCCATTGTATGCTTCCCTAAAGAGAGGTCCATCCACGCAAATATAAACAATCACAGCTTTCCCACATTGCTGCTAATTTAAAACCTGCCTGTAAATGTGGATCTGGGGTGGAGGGAGGGTGGAACTATACATACCTGCATATCAACACATGCTTTTCATCAGTAAGATGCCCTGTTTGTAATTTGACTGAAAGCTTTCCATTATATAGTAGTTGGGTGATCATTACATCTTGTATGCTACTGTAAATGATGCAGTATGAGAACTGTAACCTTACTTTTTTTTGTCTTTCTCTCCCTCTTTCAGACTTGTTTACACAAGTGATGCCATCGTTGGTTCCAATGCCAAGATGACCAACTTGTCGAAAGAAGTTCCATTTAGGTAGGTGTTCATTATTGTCATACTGTTATTATATGATGCCACCCTGTGATTGAGTGGAGTAAGTCACCCTGAGTAGATGTGGCCCATAAGGACTTAAATCTGAAGGTTGGTATGATTGGGTTTTAGTGTTCATATTAAACCACTGAGGAGTCAAGTGATCGTGCATTTGTCTCAGATTCCTAGATTGAGTAACATAGCTCAGACCCCAACGCTTCTGATGCTGCAGTAAAAAATTGTGATACAGTCGTTGCCTATTTTGCGTATTTGTTAGCCATGGATTTGTAATCCGCTTTACTTTGCCCATCCAGTCCCTATTTTTTTTTTATTCCACAGAAGAAATTTGAAAAACGCAGTTCCTAGGTTCCAAAGTTGCTCATATCCGAGGAGTTTTATACAGTAATATCCAGGCACCCATGATGTATTCCGCAGCTGATAGCCAATCACAGGCAACCTAGACCCAGCAGCCAATCACAGCCTGACCCTGGTGGCAAGTGTGCACACTACAGCTGCCATGTTTAACTACCAGCTACGTCTGTTCCCCCGTGAGTTCTGAGTGCTACCTGACCTTTTTTTTTTTTTTTTTTTTTTTTGTCAAAGTTACCTCTTTCTGGGCTCTGTTATGGATGGCCCCAACCCCCCAAGGCGACTTTCAACTCAGCTGGGGTCCAAGAAGAAGGCTTCTCCCAGTTATCAACAGCATTTGGATGTTATTCGTCAATTGGAGAAAGGAGAGAAGTTTGCAAGCTTGGCCAGGGAGTACCTCCTGAACGAGTCAACAATTGGCACCATTTGCAAGAGCAAGGCTAACATTTTGAAGTGCATCAAGGCCTATGTGTAATGCGGGAAAATTTTAGACCACCAGTGTAATGATCAAAATTAGTCACCAGCGTAATGATGACAATTTTAGATATTATGGGAAATTGGGTGGCGTGATCCTATATGAAAGCTTTAGGGACTATGAAAAAATAGGGTAGCGTGATCTTGTATGAGAATGCATAAGCATAATAGATATTAGTACCCTTTGCGGGCCACTCAATTTCGTCTGTATCACTCCTTAGAGGGTAGTAAAATTTAAACTCAGAATGACTTGACCTAAGATTTACTAAACATTAAGAACTGAAAGACAGATTACTTTTCGAACTGTGAATGAAACAAAGCAGACCAAGTATAATCAGGGTCTGTATCTCTGGAATTATGAATCTTTACAACCTAATTTAATATTCAAAGAATCCTGGTACACCAGGGTATATTAATCCCGTGGTCTCAGTTGGACTTTTTGGGAAGAAACCTAAAAATTACCACCAAAGATATTTTCTTAAGACTAAACTTAGTACAATAACTCAAGAATCATATACAGATTAGTTACAGTAATTACATGGACTGTAATCAAATGGACAGTAGTCAAATGGACCAACCGATATGCACTTTGCTTGCATGAACTAAGAAAGGGGGGGGGGGATTTAGTGTTAGAGGTTAGGCAGTGGCTTGAATGCACGATCTGTGAATGATGGAGAAGGGAACTGCGGTCTCTCCTGTGAACGATGGAGAGAGGAATGGCAATCTCATTATTCAGTACAAGTGGGATCAGGGGAAATATCACCAATTTAACTCGCTGATGTATATGAGGACTTTCATTACATGAGGGAGAAAGGGGGGGAGTATGAGAGTTCGAGCACTAACCTGTGAACGACGGAGAGCGGAATGGCGATCTCATTGTTTAGCACCGCTCCCTGCCTTTTTATACTCATCCATTACAGTATTCAGGAATAGGCTAAAACTTTAACAGATTACTTTGTAACATTATTGTTTCTACTAAGCCCTCCAAAGAATACGAAGAATACGTTTGCACTCGACATATGTGGGAAAAATGACTTACAATGTTTAAATTTTTTTGTAATAGGCGTGCAGGAACTTTAATCATAACGAAACCAAATCAGTTAGATGTCCAAACAATTTATTTCCATGCCAGTTTCATGTGCCTACGTGACTGACAACACGACAACAATAACATGAATTTTGCGCTTCACAAATGATTATCATCAGTAGTCATATCTCAGATAACTCGCAATTCTTAACTGCATAGTTTAAAAGGGGAATTCTATTAACACTGACATACAAATCTCTAGATCAGAATATGAAACAAGACATTCGCGATTATTAATCCCTACTAAAATTTCCGCAGTTATACGTCTTTGTTAATAACGTCTGGTTCATACGGAATAAAAGTTAATCATATTCACAATCTTAGTACTGTACTATACTATCTATGTACTGTACTATCAATGACAGATTCATGTTCACATTACAAATATCAACTAAGACTAAACTTAAATTTAGGACTTAATGGCTAAATCATGAACTATATGAACTATATTTACAACAATACCTAAGCTTAAGATTACACTTACAATACTAGTTTATACTAACTTATACAGTACTTAAAATTATGGCACTACATATGGGACTGGAGCAATTGATGGACGGGTTTGCTGTCAAGACGAGGCATTAACATGGACTGAGCTTTGCCTGGTAGGGTGCTGTAGGGGGGTTCCATGAGGGTCCAGATTAAATATCTTTTTTTCCCATTGGTTCTTAACTTTGTAAACCGCGGAATTTGTCATCCGCAGGTAGGTACCAGTCACTAATTGCCGTGGATTAGGCAACTTGACTGTAGATAAATGGAGGTGTATATTTAACTTGGGTTCATTCAGAGTCAGATTTTTCTGAGTGAGAACTAATTTAAAGCAGAAATGTTATCACTACAAAATTAGATTCATGATGGTGAGAAGTGAATGACCACCTTTCATACAAATACGCTCAGTGAGAAAAAATCACAAGCTAAGAGAAAATGATGTCAGATATGTTAGGTAAAAATTGGTGTTCATATTTGAGGGGAGCATAGAAGCATGATTCTTCGAAATACAATAATTTAACAAACTTGCCAAATGTAAAAAGAAGGTAGTATGATGTGTGTCTGTCTGTCCATACATTTGTCGGGCATCCTGTTACCCATTAGAAGCATAGAGGCCTGGGGCTGTGCTGTTTAGTCCAAACACATAAGCGAGTGACTGGTTGTTTACCTGAGTGGTATTAATGGATCAGGAAACCCCAAGTACACCGATGTATGCCCTTATCAGCAGCATCTGGTTTGAGTGCCTTATCCCCTAAAGACCTATGCTGCATGATCGTGCTTTTGTGTAATTTGACACGTCAGCCTATCCCGCACGATCGATAAAGAGACACATAAAACTGGGGGAGGGTAACTCCGCCCCTTTGATGACATATGTGGGATCAGACCAATGAGAGCTAGAGTGTCTGGGGTGGTATGGCATGATTGGACCCCTAAGGTGGGGGAGAAGGAACCCCCCCCCCCACCACCACCGTCTCTTTACCGCCCACAGCCCCATTGCATCATCTCCACATTGTCCCTTCGCAACCAACCATACCCCAACCTACCCCCTACAGCGGTGTGTGCATAGCAACCCTTCTCTGCTCTCCCTCCTCCCCTATCACTCCTCCCCTATCCCTCCATCCTCCTCCCCCCTCCAGCCACACACACTCCGCCTCCACTTTTTGCCTGGCTTGTTTTGTTGCTATGAGCGTATACCAGACAGACATTTCATGCCTAGGGAACACTTCACATTGACATTAGTTATGTATATATAATTATTTACCATAAATAATGCATTTTCTGTACATTTTCGATTTTTGCCCATGGGGTATGGTAACTTTTTTGCATCTTTGATGGGTGATTGTGTGATAACTATTTGGTCAGTCTGGCTGAAACATACATTTTCAGGTGTGTAAATTCAGTCTCGTGAAATGTGGAAGAAAAATTTTTGCCTTGGTGAAAGTCGAAAAATTGACCCTGTTTTGCGTCTGAGCAAATTGCGTACTTTAGGGGTTAACCCACTTAACCACTAGGTGTCGACCAGGTAGTATGGCTACCACCCACAATTATAAATGTTTCCTTAGGCTGCAAGAAATCATTTGGCTTATCACATATTTTAGAGTTGCCTGAAGATAACACTACAATGAGTTATTGGGTGAGTGGCACCTGTAAATAAAAACACTGAATGATACAGTATTATGGCTGTGCTGATTTTTGTATGTTATAACATTGGACTCAGGCCCAGTAGTGTCATAACATATGGAATGAAACTTAGATGTCAACACTGCTGTCTCACTTGCTGTAGGCATGTGATGAAAGGAAATGTGTTCAAAGAAAATTGGCTCTGTCCCCAGTTAACTTGTAGATTTCTGTGGCTTACTCACCTGAATAAAATTGTTTGGTGTTAGGTGGAATAGAATGCTGGAGTTTTTCTGATCATGAGAGGGTCATGAGGGTGAACTAAGTGAATTTTTCTCTTTGAAAGTTGGTTTGAAACAGGGATGTGTCATGTCTCCATGGTTGTTCAATCTGTACATGGATGGGGTAATAAAAGAGGTACAAGGTAGGGTAGTGGATGTTGGAGTGGCCCTGGTGAGAGAGGATAGTGTTTGGAAACTCCCTGTACTGTTGTTTGCAGATGATACTGTGTTGTTGAGTGAAGATGAAGGGGAGCTGCAAGGCTTGGTGGATGAGTTTGAGAGAGTGTGTAAGAAACGGAATCTAAAGGTGAATGTAGGGAAGGGTAAAATGATGGTCTTTGAGAGAGGTGAAGTCAGTGAATGTATAGCGAGGTTGGATGGTGAGGAATTGGAAAATGTGAGTACATTTAAGTACTTGGGTAGTGTGATGAGTAAGGATGGAGGTTTGGAGGGTGAAGTGCTTGAAAGGGTGCAGCAGGGAAGAAAGGTTGCTGGTTCTTTGAAAGCATTGATAAGAAACAGGGAAGTGAGCATGGAAGTGAAAAAGTTACTACATGACAGTATTGTGATACCAACTCTAACGTACGGAAGTGAAGCTTGGACGTTGTTGGAAGGACACAAGTCAAGAGTGAGAGCAGCGGAAATGAGTTATTTAAGAGGAGCCTGTGGAGTCACATGGAGAGACAGGCTGACGAATGAGGATATAAAGGAGCGTTGTGGTGTTGATGTGGATGTGATAGGAAGCGTTATGAGGAACACACTGAGGTGGTTTGGCCATGTGGAGAGGATGGAGGGTGAAAGACTGACGAAGAGAGTGTATGTGAGTGAGGTGGAGGGGGGAAGAGGGAGAGGGAGGCCGAGGATGAAATGGAGGGATGGGGTGGAGAGGTATATGAGAGAGGGGGGTGTGAGTTGGGAGCAGGGCAGTGAAATGGCGGGGGACAGGGCGACTTGGAGGCGATTTGTTTGTGGCCACCCCAACGGGATTGAGGCGTCTGGCAATAGATAGATAGATAGAGAGGGTCAGTGGTAACAGTTTTAACTCAGCCTCTTATGTCTCTCTTAGTAATTTTTGGTGTAAGCTGGAATGGAATGCAAAAGATATATATTTTTTCCAGTTTAGTTATATCAGTATTTAATTTGTTATATATTTTTATTTAAGGGAGAAGAAACTTCCAGGTTATATTGTCCATATATTGCAATCAGCCAATTTGCATATTTTTGGATTTTGGTGAATGGCTATCAAGCTTTAGGTCTCCCCTCACCTCCTCCCCCTGTTTTTATGGCAGCTCCTTCTGCAGTGTTGTGAACAGAAACAATAGTACTATATAGAGAGTGGACTGTTGAAAAAGTATGGCAAGGAAGGTACAGTAATTTCTAGTGTCATTAACCCTTCTGCGCTGGGCTATATTTAACGGAATAGTCACCTCACTATGGGCAATTTCCTGAAAACCGCAGAAAATTTGAATGTTTTCAAACCTTAAAATCTGGGAAACTATAGCACCTAGGGAAGCAGATTAATGATCATTTCTTTCATCAACTCTTCCTCTTGTGAATGAAAGCTTCCTCAGGTCTCTAGGTTGTTGTGTTGACGAGTAATGACGTGAGGAAGAGAACTGATTTTCGGGTGAGAGCAGGACGTGTTCTTGCATCTCCCCACAGCACCAACCATGGCTTTGCTCTCAGCGTGATAACTTCTCCACTACTAGATAAACTAGACACTGTTGCATCCAAGGCATGTCTTATGGCACTATCACTAAGCCCTTTTCTAGTATCCTTGGAAAGAGGCTTGGCAGGGGTGGATGATGCATTTGACTACAGGCAGCTTGGACGGAATCAGACAAATAGGAGCCTGAAGACATCATTATACACCTGGCAAAAGCATGGGACAGACTGACCCTCACCTATGTGCCTTGGAGGGACTCCCTCTGTACCCTTTGGTGGTGAGATGAAATGGTGACCAGTTCAAATGGTGACGGGAAGACACTTGCATGTATAGCCACTACCCGGCGGCCACGTAGCACCCCAATTGTGACGTGTATTGACTTTACCTGGCAGATAGGGGTTAAAAACTGTGATAAGAATGTGGATTATAAGCACATGGGTAGAGAGATATCATTGGATGACAGTATGAGTAAAGTGGTTTCAGCACTAACTACAATAGTAAAACATGGATGGTGATTGTAGTTGTCATTGTTGTTGTTTTGGCCTCAGGCTCATCTGAGCATAATCCTGGTGAACTGCAGGCTAAATTTGCCACCAAGATGCATGAGGGATATACCGGTAGTCAAGTTAGAGCTGTTGAAGCGAGGTACTTTAGATTTTCCTATGGAGTGACATGGAAGGATTGGTGGACAGGTGAAAAGATTTGTGATGAATGTAGTGTAGAGGCTGATGTGTGGAAAATCATTAAGGAGCATTCTGAGATGGTCTGAACGTGTGGAGTGTATGTTGAGAGGGCCTAACTAGGCAAAGGTATGAGAATGAGATGGAAGGAGGAGAGGAAGACCATGAACACTGTAGAGAGATAAAGTGCAAGAGTTTATAAGGGAGGATCTTACATAGTGGGAAGAAGTATTATTTTAGGACCAAAAATGCACTCAGTACTTTTGTAAAGGCCATCCCTCAAAGTATGCAGTTCAATAGATAAATGGATAATATTGCAGTGCATTGTCCACCCTGCACTCTTGACAACTTGATGATAGGGGAAAGTGGCATTGTAAGATGTCAGATACAGTAATTCCTCCATCCCTTACATACGTGTTAATTTATCCAGCTTGATCACTTGGAGAAAGGGAAAGATGGCATTATAAGTACAATAACTCCCTCACCACTTACTTCAGTCATTTTTTCACATACCTGATTTTTTTTTTTTTTTTCCCGCAGATGGAAACAAATTACTGTAATTTATTTGGTCTGCCATTACATAGAACATACACCCCTTTATCATATCTCTGCTACTTAAATTTTAATGCCATCTTTGATAGATGTGAATATATACAGTGGGCTCGCACAGTGCGCGATAGATTGGGCGGTCTGCGACCTCGCGCACTGGGAATTCGCGTACTGGGAATACATAATCTTATGGGAATAATTACATATGGGCATACCTGGACATTTTTTGGCCCGTAGAGACATAATAAAGGTCATATTTTTCAGACATTGTACTAAAGCTATAGCTACAATAACAAAAATATGGGTAGTCACCTTAACAACAGTAGACAACAGGCCTGATGACCTTAAATAACAGGGGTTCCGAGGCACGGCAACACTTACAGCGCCGCGCTCCCCACCGCACCTCCCACCGCACCAACACTTCCCTCCACAGACTCCTCTTGAGCACCTTCCCCAGGAGCATCAAAGTCACTCACTTCGGCCATAAACCCATCAAAGTCCAATGCTGACACTTCTGACATTGCATCCTCTTCATCCTCAACAGGAACAGGAGCAGACGATGTCGCTGGTTCTGCAGTTTCACCAACTTGAGCCTGCTGTGTGTAGCTTGTTATGAGCGTCTGTCTTCTCCTGTTTATTTCTTCCCTGTGCCTGTCTGTGTAGAAACGGAAGAGTTTGTCGATACCAACCAGAAGTTCCTCCGTTCTTAGGTTGCTCACTTCCTGTTCCTTCACCTCTTCCCTGAGCTTATCCATGGCAGCAAGGATCTTTGCTAATGTTTGACATACACAGCTCAGTCCTGCCTTCCATCACGCTAGGCTGCTCAACTTGACTCTACCTGGCGTCGGGCTCTTCGTCAGCCTCGTCTATCCGTTGCAGCACTTCCTCGCGAGGCTGTTCCTCAGTAGCAGTGTGCACTTCTTGTATGTCCACCAATGGAACGTCATCGAAACCTGGTACAGCGTGTGCTGCTGTCAATGTTGCTGCCTCAGCCTCGGCCAGTGGTTGAATGGCCGTCTCCTGGGACGTGCATAAGTGAGGCACGAGCATTCGCCACGCATAGTTCACCGTTGCAGGTGTAATCTGGTGCCAGGCTTGTAGGAGAAATTCAACTGCGTCCTTCACCATAAAATTACGCCAAAATGCCTCAACAGTCGTGGCATCTGTGGCAGGTCGGGATACAGGTGCTGGTGGAGATGGAACGGGAGCAGATTGCTCATCAAGGTCTTCGTCGTGATCTTCTTGTAGGGCATGAAGCTCCTCTTGTGTGTTGGCCTTCCTGCGTAGGTAGTCATACACTTGCTTATGGTAGAAGTGCTTCACTGTGGCGATTAGTTCTTGATCCAGTGGCTGCACTAGTGACGTCGTGCGGGGCGGCAGAAACACAACACGACAATCCTTATGAAGATCTTCAAGGTATGGAGGGTGACTTGGTGCATTATCAAGCACAAGGAGCATCTTAAATTGAATGCCCAGTTCCCGACACTTGGCCCTGGCATCAGGGACACACCGCCTCGTTAACAAGTCTGCCATAATGTTCCCGGTCATCCAGCCATTTGCGGACTTGTACCAATACACGCCACTTGCATCCATGTTCGTGAGGTTTTTGTAGCACATTGGATGTGAAGCTGTGTGTACAACAACTGGCCTCATCTTGTGGCTCCCAGACAGGTTTACAGCGAACATTACTGTCATCTTACACTTCTGGAGCTTGTGACCAGGGGCTTGTTTCTGTCTTTTAGCGATGTAAGTTGATTTGGGCATGGCCTTGTAATATATGACGTTTCATCGATGTTGTAGATCTGGTCCTTGGTGTACTGTCCCTCTTCAGTAATCGCTCTATATATCGCAGGATAGTCTCTCACGGCTAGCTCGTCGGCAGAGGCACGTTCACCAGACACTTTCATGTAACGGAGTTCCTTGCGCTTGAGAAAGCAGTCCTGCCATCCAACCGATGCCCTGAAAGGTTTTTCCACTTTTAACCTGCGAGATGCTGCCCTGTAAAAGAGCTGGACTTGGTTCCGAATTAATCTTCCATTCAGTGAAACACCTTCCTTTTCCTTCCTCATTATGAAGGTGGCAAGATAGCGCTTCATTAGTATCATAGCACGATTTCCCACCCGCAAACAGCCGTCAAGGTCAGAGGCACCGTACGTCTTCACTACAGCCTTTATGGCTTCACGGTTCTTCCACACAGTTCTCACTGTAGATTCAGCCAGTCCTAAGGCTCTCCCCATGGCAGTGTTTCCTTGACCCTCCTCCTTCATATTAATGATCTTTAACTTGGTGGCGTGCGTCAGAAGTTTCTTAACTCTTGGGGGTGGGGCCATGGTGCGGCGAAGGCAAGGATGGAGCAGCACAAAAAACACCACACGTTGTACACAACAGGTTAGCTGTAGAGAGCGGATCTGCACAGTGCATGAGCCAGGACTGTTATGGCGCGCCTGCTTCCTTGTACCCGAAGCTGCGCAGTACAATGCCCGGGAATTTCTGTGCATCAACATGACGACACGTGGCGTGTTGTGTGAGGGGTGGTCGCGCACTAATAGAAAATGGCATTTTTTAGCCACTCCTTGCCTCTGCCTCGCGTTCTGTGCGGTAAACTCGCGCATTCAAGGATTTTTGGTTATGATTTTTGGTCACTCGCGCACAATGCGAATTGTGCACTGTGATGACGCGCACTGTGCAAGCCCACTGTATCTTGATGTGTGTAGTGATAATGTTTATGTTGTTATTTTCATATATGTACTTCCCCATTTCATATATGTAACCCCATTACAGATTTGAAGTGATACCAGTCAATGATGAAGGGCCCCCTGAAGATGAGAACTTGAAGGCTTCTCTTGTTGTACCTGAAATGTCTGCAATTCTCCAGACCCCACAGTACTTCAGAGTGATTGCATACACTGGTCACAACAACAGTACATACAGAGTACTTTGGCAGCTGCCAGAACAATCGGCGCAAGTGGAAAGTGTTACACTTTATTGGTGTCGTCAGCTTGAGTATGAGAATTGGTGTAAGGTCAGTCTCTAACTTTGTAATTCCAGAATAAGATGCATGATTACCTTGTGGTCTGTAGATATCAGTATGGTTACATGCTCTGTGCATTGTAAATATTGTACATTGGACCCTTCATTTATGCAGCTAATGTGAGGGAGGGGGGGGGGGGAAGTAGCTGCATGTAAAGTGTACAATAAGACTTGTGGTCACTTGGTAGATGGGAGGCAAACTTCCTAGAATTTTCCTGCAGTTGCTATGCATTGTAACAACCAGGAGTATGCCTTTTCATACTTAGAGCAGGATTTGGGCCACAGTACATGAATTCTTAAAAACATTCTTTAGCACCCAAAATCTTTTCTCAGATATATAAAACTCTGAGTATTTCTTTCACATCTTTCCATCAGTAATCATTGTAGTAAATATTTTACTGTTAAAAGTTGTTTTGTAGTGTAGCTTATATGTATTTGGTTGCTATCTTCCATAAAAAGTTTGTAAGCTAGATTTTATTTTCTAAAGTAATCGTTAAGGTGAAAGAAAGGAAATGTGCAGAAATGAGATTATCCATCCATCATCCAATCCTACGTTGCCCCATGAGGAGTATAGGAGCCCAGGCCTAGGCAAGTTGGTCCTGACATTTAAGATGAGAGTGAAGAAAGCTACCCCATCCTAAAATTATGCTCTCTTGTTGCTGTGATTTTTCATTACTTGTTTCTGACTTTTCCTATCAGTACATCTTACCAATCATTTTACAGTTTTTTTTTTTTTTTTCTGATTGAAATTGTTGTCTCTCATCCCCCCTCCCCCCTTCTCTCTCTCTCTCTCTCTCTCTCTCTCTCTCTCTCTCTCTCTCCTCAGTATCTCTCTCTCTCTCTCCCCCTCTCCCCCCCCCTCTCTCTCTCTCTCTCTCTCTCTCCTCAGTACTGTCATTCATTAAAATGGATTATTGTGTGTTATTAATGTACTGTACCAGTACTCTGCTCTCATAATGTTTCAGGCAAGTTCCCAAAATTTACTTAAATGTCACATGATATGGCAGTAGGAATGACCATAATTATACCGGTCGCATTGGCCAGTTTCTCTTGTGCCCCGTCCCCTTGGCCACGCCCACTCACCCGTCGGCCTGAGTAGTTCTGAGCCAGCCTTTGCCGTGCCAATGTTGCGTAAACATGTCAGGCGCTCTCGCTGATCGAAGCAACAAAACTTTTACTTAAGCACTTAACTGCAATGATACCTCTTCCATTTAACTAGGAAATGTTTTGTAGTAAAGGATGTTGGAAAAAAGTACCAAGGAATGTTATCGGCCAGAAAGGTTTGTAAAGTGACGAAAGCTCCCTCTATGAAAATAGAAAGATACGCATCCTACAAAGAACTTAGTGTTTTGACATTTTTCCCTAAATATGGTATCCACACACACACACAAAACAGTTTTCCCTCTGTAAGATTTCATTGACCACGTATATAGAATGAGGTTTCTCATTTCGAAGTAAAGCCATTGACATTTTGTTTTCCTACTTCTATATTCAGACCCCTGATATTAAGGAAATAAATAGGGAAAATTACAATATGGTTATGATACTGTGGTAACTTACCAGCCATGACAAATAGGTGACTTAATATGTTTAATAGTAATAGCGGCACAGCTGCAATGCGTTATTGCCAAGCTCCGAAGTTTCTTGGCGGCAAAACTCAGCTGCAGTCGTGGGAGGAGGCAGGTTGGTTCTTTTCAAACTGATTTTGATTCAGTTAGCAAATTTTAGTGCTTCCTTTGTCATAGAGAAATGAATTCAAAGTAAAAGTAAATAATACGATACTATTTCGTGGTAAGGCTCATTATTCTGTCAGTAAGATGAATAATTATCTCAGCCAATCAGCAACGAGTAGAGCTGGAAGAGGGCGGGGCATCAGTAGGGGGCGGGGCACAAGAGAAACTGGCCAATGCGACTAGTATAGTACTGTAGATTCATTTAGAAACATTTGTTAGGTCTACAGATGTAGCTTATTTTTGCATACAGTTGCAGGATTTGTGGCATAAATCAGATTTTAGAACAGGTATAGAGAAGAGCAGAATTGTGAAATGCAACCTGTCACATAACCTCTCGACATATCTACTAGCTAGGTGAATACAAGTATCTTTTGTATGTATTTGTTTATGGTTTGAATTTTTATGCAAAATACGAACCAGAGCAGAATTGTAACCCCAGCCTGTCATATGACCCTTCCACAGACCAAGGTCCAGTGGCGAAAGGTTGACAGTCCAACAGCAGGGGCCGTAAATCTGACTGATTTTGACCCCTCCACACGCTACATGTTTGGCATCTCTTTGGAATCCAAATCTTCCTCTAGCGGTATCAAGTGGATCTCGTGTGTTGCTGAGCATGGTGTCAAACCACCAAGGATTGAGGACTTCAGTGAGGAATATGTGTGAGTGTTGCTTGTTTTCAGTAGTGTTCTAAGAGTCCCTCCTCCTCCTCCTCCTCCTCGGCATAAGTTGGATAGAATAGTATAAAAGGAACAGAAAAGAAAACTAGTTTACTACAATTTATTGTGGTCTTGGATGTTTAGATGTGATTTGCCATGAGTCCAACACAGAGAGACCAGTATGCGCTCTCTCTCTCTCTCTCTCTCTCTCTAAAAATAGATAAGTAAATAGATAGCTGTAGGTATAGATAATATACAGTATTGATTTAATTCTTTTCATTCTTTCTTTTCTGAGGTTCTCAGTTTTATGTTGTTTTGAAAGTAAAGAGCCAGTTCAGTGCAGTATCTTTGACATGATGCCAAGTTGCAGGAATTTTAGTGTGCTAACCCTTTAAATACAGTATGTAAATTTATGTCACTGGTCAGTTAGATTACATTTCTGTAGTCTGCTTGGTGTTGTATACGAGTTAATGCAATATGGCTAATGTTTATACTTTAGATTTTTTTTTTTTTTTTTTTTTTTTTTTTAGGCACCATTCCTCATTTTGTTTCTCTTTCTCTTCTCTAGATACTCAACATCGGTTGGTCTAAAGTGGGACCTGAATTGCAAAGCACAAGCAGCTGAACCAAGGGGTTTCAAAATCTCTTACTGCCGTGTGCTTAGACCGAATGACACCTGCGCCGATTCTGATGGTAAGTATAAGTTCATGTCATTCTGTAACATAAACTTGTGATGAAATGTTAGCAAGTGCTGGAGGCTGATCGTTTGTGACACCATTATATACATGTACTGGACTACAGTGGCCTAGCCTCATACCCCTACACCAGCAGTTGGGCTTTATGGAACTACTTTTTAACCCCTAAAGACTGTAATTCTCCTACCCTAAAGTCTGGCCCCAGAACTTCATTTCGGGTCTGATTTTTCAACTTTCACCAATGTAAATTTTTAGTCTTACAGATTTTCTGAGCTTGATTTTACACACCAGAGAATGTACATTTCAGTCTCATATGTCTAACGGTTGCCACACAATCTACCATCAAAGAATCTCAAAAATAAAATTTGTTACCTCGTGCATATAGAGGGGGGAAAAAAAAAAAAAAATTGTACCAAAGTAAATTTTAGTCTCGGAGATTTGAAGAGCTTGATTTTACACACCCGAAAATGTATATTTCACTCTCATATGTCTAATGGTTACTGCACTGTTGACTGTCGAAAATGACAAAAGCCACCTCTCATCATGAGCGAGAAGTGGGACGACATAAGGGGGAATATGGAGGTGGATGGAGTGTGGGGGGGCATGAAGAGCAGGGGAAAAGGAGGGAATATGCCTGCCACACAACCAATATGGTCTAATGGGGGTATGGGTGGTGATTTGGGTGGGAGGAGACATTGAAGACAGGCCCCAGTGGAGCAGAGGAAGATGGAGAAATGGCAGTCGGGAGGACCCTCCCCCACCGCATTTAGGGGAACAAATCAGGCCAGATACCACCAGATATTGTACTTTCCATTGGCTAGGCTGTATATACATCATCAGAGAGGCAGGGATACCTCATACTATTTTTTGGTAACTTTTGTATGAATGATGATGGTAGAACTCAACATACCAATGCCTGAATACAGCGATAGATGATCATAGGACTGTATGGGTTAAATCAATATAAAAATGAGCAACAAAGCTTGAATATGATGTTAGACTCCCATCAGAGCCTTTGACTGTCAGGTTGGTAGCATATTTGTCAACCAGTCCTAACTTGGACTAATTCTTTGTTGGGTAGACATGTAAGAGGAAGACACTAGTTTTGTTCTTATTCATTTACAATGTATGCATTACGAGTGCCTAGGACTAATGAGCCCAGAACCAATTATAATTTTTCTCACAAGTTACATTATTTAAAGATGTGCAATTTGTTTGATGTGCACTTTTACGGTACCAACTATGCGCATCTTAGCAGGTGTGATTTTATGCGTTATATACAGGATTCTTTCGAGAGCTGGAAGAGAGAGGTGAAAAAAAGGAATAAGAGGAGTAAGAAGAGAGTGGATGAGGAATTTGGAAGGAATTTGAGTGTAAGGTGGAGGGAATGTCAGAAAAAGTTCTGGAGAGAGGTGAAGAGAGAGTTAGACAGGGTGATAAGAAAGTTAGTTGGGGAGTGAAAGATAAAAATGGTAGATTGCTAGTGGAGAAGGGAGAAAAAGTGAGCTGATGGAGAAAACACTTTAAGGAATTGTTGAACGTAGAAAATGAAAGAAATGTGAGTATAAGTGGCTGGGGAATGGCTTGGAGAAGGAGAGAGATGAGAAGAGAGAATGAGATCAGTAGGATGAAAGTAGTGGAAGTACTGAAGAAAGGCAAAATGGGGAAAGCCTCAGGAATTGATGGTGTGTGTGGTGAAAAGCTGAAACATGGAGGAGAGATAGTTGTAGAATGGATATGGAAGATGTGCAGATTGGCCTGCAAGGAAGGTAGATTCTCATAGGATTAGAAGCCAGGTATAATTATTCCCCTGTACAAAGGGAGAGGGAAAAAAGAAGTATGTGGTAATCATAGGGACATTTGTATTCTTAGTGTAATAAGGAAACTATATGGTAGGTTACTTATTGACAGAGTTAGGGAAGTAACAGAGGAATTAGTTGGAGAAGAACAGGGAGGTTTTAGGAAGGAAAGAAGTTGTGTAGATCAGATACTTATTCTTAGGTCTTTAGTGGAAAAGTTTCTAGAGAAGGGAAAGAAGTTGTATGCGGCCTTCATGCCTTTGGAAAAAGCATATGACAGGGTGGATAGACAAGAAATGTGGATAGTATTAAGAATTTATGGAGTAAATGGGAAGTTGTTAAATGCCATGAAGAATATGTATGAGGGGGGCTAAGGCTGCAGTGCATCTGGACAGTAAACTAAGTGAATTTTTCTGTTAGAATGTTGGATTGAAACAGATGTGTCATGTCCCTGTGGTTGTTCAGTCTGTATATGGGTGGGGTTATAAAAGAGATACAATGTAGGGCAGTGGATGTTGGAGCCACCCTAATGAGGGAGGGCAGTGTTTGGAAACACCCAGTACTGTTGTTTGCAGATGATACTGTATTGTTAACTGACAACGAAGGGGAACTGCAAGGCTTAGTGAATGAGTTTGGGAGGGTGTGTAAGAAACAGAATCTAAAGGTGAATGTAGGGATGAGTAAAGTTATGGTCTTTAAGAGAAGTGAAGTCAGTGAATGTACAGTGAGGTTGGATGAGGAGGAAATGGAAAATGTGAGTGCATTTAAGTCCTTGAGTACTTTGATGAGTAAAAGATAGAAGTTTAGAGGATGAAGTGCTTGAAAGGGTGCAGCAGGGATGAGAGGTTGTTGGTTCATTGAAAGCATTGATATGAAATAGGGAAGTGAGCATGAAAGTAAAAAAATTGCTGCATGATATTACAGTAAAAGTCCCATAATCCGAATCGCAGGGGACAGTCTTTCGGATTACCGGTTTTGTTTTTTTCAGACTACTGGGAGGGCCCTTTGAAAACATGATCATTAACTAAGCACTTAAAACGATATTGGTTATTGTTTTACTCACCGGTAAGACATAGAAGTGTAGATGAACAGTTGCAGGCAGGTACATCCAGGTCCAAGAACAAGTCCAAGTCAGATAAATCCTTAGATAAAACCCAGAAAAATTCAAAGAAAGCCCAGAAAAATTTGAAAAGTTTCAACTTTACAAGTTTGGAGTTCTGTATTGGAATTTTCAAATTATTGGTGATTGGATTGGAGGACTTTTACTGTATTGTGTTACCCACTCTAACGTATGGAAGTGAAACAGCGGTGGAGGTATGAGCCCTCTGAGTTTTTTCCAGTTTTATATTTTTCACATTCTTTGTCTATCCACTGATTCATATGCTTTCTCCAAATCCATGAAGGCCTCGTACAACTTTTTTCTCTTTTGTAGAAACTTTTCCACCTTTGGATGAATATCTGAACCACACAACAGCTTCCCATTTATTCCATATATTTTTTAATATTTTCCACATTCCTTGTCTATCAGCTCTTTCATGTGCTTTCTCCAAATCCATGAAGGCCACGTACAACTTCTTTCTATTCTCTAGAAACTTTTCCTCTAAAGGCCTGAGAATGAATGTCTGATTCACACAACCCCTTCCCTTCCTGAAACTTCCCTGTTGTTCTCCAATTAATTCCTAACTCAGTCAGTAAGTATCCTACCATATACTTTCTTATAACACTAAGAAAATAAATGCCCTAATGATTACCACACACTTCTTTTTCCCCTTTTCCTTTTTATAGGAGAATACTAGTAATTATACCAGACTTCCAATCCTCCAGGACTCTACCTTCCTCCCAAGCTAATCTGCATATTTCCTGTATCCATTTTACTACTATCTCTCCCCCATGTTTCAGCATTTCACCATACATTCCTTCAATTCCTGGGGCTTTCCCCATTTTGACATTCTTCATTGCATCTGTTCCTTCCATCCTACTGAAACACTGTTCATAAATCAGCCACTGGGACATCATACATCCTTGTCATACTGTAGCACTGATATTAAACCACTTGTGTATATACCCACCAATCTTTACACAAACTTCATTGCCACCATAAAAATTCTTAACAGCATTCTGCAGCTTGCCGTCCAGACCATAACAATACAGACCTCTCCACAATTCCTCTCTCTTTATCATGTTATATGCTTTTTCCAGAATCATAAATGCCATTAATAACTTGTAGTCCTTTTAGCAGCTTTCTTCACAGTCTTTCTCATTGCAAATACAGTAATCCCCTCTGCATTGTCCTCATGCCACCTTCATGTCAACAACAGGCTCAAGCATTTCTCTTTCAACAATCAGATAAGCAGTCAGACTCCTTTGAGCATTCTTTCTGGTCTCTCTGCAGCATGTATATTTGTGTACCTCTTTGTGCTTCCTGAGGGATGTGCTTCCTGACACATCTCTCAGATGTCTGTTATCATTATCCCCTGGTAATTCATAACAGGTTGACGAATGAAGAAGTGAAGGAACGCTGTGGGGTGGATGTGGATGTGGTTGAGAAGATTAGGAGAAATACACTGAGGTGGTTTGGACATGTGAAGAGAATGGAGAATGAGAGACTGACTAAGAGGGTGTATGTAGGTGAGGTGGAGGGAGGGAGAGGGAGAGGTAGACCGAGGATGAGGTGGAGGGATGGAGTTGAGAGGTATATGAGGGAGGGGGGGGTGAGTTGGGAGGAGGGTAGTCAAATGGTGGGTGACAGAGCGACTTGGAGGCGTTTTGTCTGCGGCCACCCTTTGC
Organism: Coenobita brevimanus; assembly: GCF_032717465.1. NCBI lineage: Eukaryota > Metazoa > Arthropoda > Malacostraca > Decapoda > Coenobitidae > Coenobita > Coenobita brevimanus. Next base: position 12,174,501 of record NC_137017.1, on the reverse strand, counting down.
GGGATTAGGGCGTCGGGCTATAGATAGATAGATAGATACAATTCATAACAACCCATTGGATTATTCACAGGACTGGTGTCTAATCACCCAGTCATGACACCAACTGCTAACAGTCTATAACGCCGGGTCATCTGTCCTGTCACTCCTTAAATTTTTTTTTTCCCCCAGGCTTCTGTATATCTAGACCTCAACCTTATATCTTTTTCATTTGGTATCCAAGAGTCATAAAAGTAATTTTTTTTAGTTAATTATGAGTTTGGCATCATTCATTACCTCAACTTTGGCCATGCCACCACTACTTTACTTACGTGGAATACTTCCTTTTCTAGAAACGTTTGTGGACATCGATAACGAATTACAGACGACGTATGAGATTGGGAACCTACATCCATACTCTCACTATCACTTCTACATAGCTACAAAGACAGATATTGGTCTGAGTCATTGGAGCAGACCCTTGAGGGTCATCACTGAACCTGACAGTAAGTGTTTTAGAATTAGTACCAGCTGTCTATCACAGTTGTTGGAAGTACAGGCATACCCCGGTTTAATGATGCAATTGGTTAAGGAAAAACCTATCGCTAGGCAGGGTATTGTATCTTGGAGGTAGATTTAACATGTAAAGTATAGGGATGTGTTTTTGAGCCTCGGGTTTCCCCCCTGAACCAAGTTCTAAACCCACCTAGATCAGTTCAAAAACAAGTTTCTAGCTAATTTAAACCCCAAAATAGCTTTAAAACAAGCTAAACAAAGCCTAAAAGCAGTTTATAACTCACCCAAACCCAAAAATAAAATCTTAAAATCATCAAATTTAAGTTCTGGGGAAATCAAACTTAGTAAACTCCACCCCAAAATGACAGTGTTCATCCCACCTATGACTAAAACTTATTAATCTAAATCTACAACAGGTTATAAATCAACCTAAACACAAAATTAAAGTAAAATATCAAAATTAGTAAAAAAAATAAATAAAACCCATCATTAAACCAGGGTTTGGCCATCGTTAGGCAGGGTAGGGTGGTATTTCTACCCCCATTGCTACTCTGGGATATCGCATATAGGGGTATCATATCTCGGCGTCTGCCTATAGTAATGATATTCAACAATTTTGAAAATGTTAGTACAGCACACTGAATATTCATTTGTGGTTGAATGTAAATCTGTGTTGTCTAATAGTCCATAGAACTTATTTGTTTGTCCTTCTCAAACAGATATTTATGGTCAGAAGAATTGAATTTTACCCTGTATTCATTGTAAGGGTATATTATGTCATATTCATGAACTGAGATTTCTTTCTTATATAATTTACATTAGAATCTGGGAGCCTTATTATTAAAGGAGAAAGCAGGCCTCTGGTTTTTTACATTGTTATTGAAGCCATGATGTGAGGAAAAATATAAGAAGCTTTTCTTTTTTGCCTCAGTGCTGTTGACAGGGTAATACAATTCTGACCATTTCCTGTCTTCAGACGTATTTTATAAGTCCTGATGATAAATTAGGTTCTTGCGTATACCCTTCCCCTCTCAGTTTTAACTCCTTAACGTTTGCCGAGCTGCAGACCTTATCAGAGCTGGGCAGTATTTAAATACATTTGTGAATTTAGAACTGTATTTATAAGTACATTGGTTTTCATGTATTTAAATACAGTATTTAAATACTTTAATGAGTATTTAAATACAATGTATTTAAATCCTCAAAATATAAAAATGTAAATACTTTTTTACCTGTTAATTTGGCCATAAACCCATCCAACTATCTGGCAACCTTGAACAGTGAACACGGTGTGAGTCACGAGTTCAGTTCCATCAGTCAGGGTTGCCGGCTCTGGCATAATTATGCCAGTTTGGCTGATTTTGGAACCAGTTGGCATGAAAGTGTCTAATCCATATGCCAGGTACTGGCTCTCTCTCTCTCTCTCTCTCTCTCTCTCTCTCTCTCTATGTATATGTTAGAATTTGGATGTATTTAAAATGTATTTACAAATGTATTTAAATACAATTGATGTTTTTAGTATTTAGTATTTAAATAAATTCATAACATGTATTTGGTATTTAGTATTTAAATGCATTTCTCTCATGTATTTAGTATTTAGTATTTAGTATTTAAATACATTCAGTGTATTTAGTGCCCAGCTCTGAACCTTATATGAAGCACAGTGAAGGTTTGGACAGGCCAAGGTATGAGATCTGTTCTGAAAGTATCCGACCATAGGCCCTAAAAACATAAATAGCCAACCGTTAAGCTAGGACACTAATCCCCCTCAAAGTAGGTCCCTTGTGACCTGACACATGTAGCCCAGCAGTCTTCCCGCTGCCTGAAACATTTTTCAGTGTCGGTTTTTGTTATCTCCTGCAGGTGCTTCATTGCATTCATCATGATCTCTCATCCCAAGTCAGGAACCCTTCAGTGGAGTTCCTGATTTGAGACAAGAGATCATGATGAATGTGACAAAGCACTTGCAGGAGATACTGTAGAGTCGCAATTCAAGACAAAAAGAAACCAATCTTACAATTACACAGACATTTAATTTCTCCCATAATTTCGTAATAGCACAGTAATTTCACTCAGTTGCGCAAGAGAAACTATGTGGGAAGTGGGTGTGTTTAGGTACTGGATTTCCAACTGACTGCGTTTGTCGACAACTCTTGTGTTATGCTTTTGTCAGTCACTGATTGGCTTCCTTGACCCAACCTGACCCACGTGGCCCATGTCCCATACCACCTACCACAGCCTGCCTCAGTGTTGTGTGAATCGTCATCATGATGAGAAGCTTTTATTTGCTTATTTCCTTGCTCCTTATTTCCTCTCAGAACTCTGAGCATGTGGTTCCAAACTAACTTCAGTTATGTCTGAGCACCCTGAAAGTGCTATGAACACAAGAAAAGCATTTATTCCAAAGGAAAATGTAAAATTGTTGGACAAAGTGGCATGTGGCGTGGGAGCTTAAATGCAAACGATCAGACAGATAAAATGAGTCGGGTGTGTTTACGATGTTGACAGTTTCTTTGTTGGGAGGGGGGGAAGAAAAAGTTGATGTTGAAGGATCAGTAAAATTCATGTTTTCTCTTGGTGCAATGTGGGGGAAAAAAAAAAAAAAAAAAGAGCTTTGTGTCCGACCTTTGTTATAAACTGATGGTCTTTGGTCGAGAACATTTGGCTCGTACAGTATGTAAAGACATTACGTGTTGACGTAAATAGTCAGGTAAGATAATTATGTGAGTTCAGTTCTTATGAATTATTGTGTACTGTCATACAAATTATACTACTTGGGTGACTTGTTTATTATTCCTGATTAATGCATTCGTGTTTATCTGAGAAGTGAGAAGTACGCAATTACTCCATGCTGAGAACTTCAGTGTTTTTTTTTTTTTTGACTAATGACTCAGAAATAGTTTCACTTTTTTTTTTTAACCCGATAGCTGCTATCTCCATCATCTGAAGAATAGCTTGCGACTGCTACGTACAGGAAACTCACACGGAACACGTGGGTTTCGTTCCTACCGTGCCGTGTTAGGTGCGAAATCGCGTATATTTAAACTACTCCGTATTTTGCTCCGTAGACCCCCCAAATGTGTTGTTTTGCTGTTATCTGTCACTGGTAATCACTAGAAAGCACTTTAAGTGGTTAGAAGGTTTATTTAATGTTATAACTCACAAATACAGTACAGTACTCCACAGCAAAACTTCAACACACAAATACTGTACGTAAACACTAGGAAACATTCCGACGCCGATCATAGGTAATCATATAAATCAGGTTAACTGGTACCAGGGCTTTATTTAATGCTTTATCTTTTTTGAGTGCTTTAACTTACAAGTATATACCAGAACAGGAACATATTTAACTTAGAAATGCAGTACTGTGGAAAAGCTGTACAGCAGGTCTTTAACGAACAAACAAAAAAGGCAATATTCCGACGCCGATCATAGGTAATCATATAAATCAGGTTAACTGGTTACAAGGCTTTATTTAATGCTTTAATTGCTTACAAGTACATACCAGAACAGTAAATATTTAACTTACAAATATAGTACTGTAGAAAAGCAGTACAGTAAAAGTTTAACGAACAAACAAAAAAGGCAATATTCCGACGCCGATCATGGGTAATCATATAATTCGGGTTAACTGGTTACAAGGCTTTATTTAATTATTTAACTTTATTTAAGTGCTTACAAGTACAGTACGTACGAGAACAGTAAATATTTAACTTACAAATACTGTAAAGTACTGTGGAAAAAACGAACAAATAAAAAAGGCAATATTCTGACGCCTATCAGGTAAACTGGTTATAAGACTTTATTTCTTGCTTTAACGTTGTTTAATAGTACTTCAAGTTGCACATAAACTTGCCAGAACAGTACAGTACTGTAAATATTTAACTTACAAATACTGTGCTACTGTACTCGGGAATGTCTCACTCACTGAATAATTTCCCGCCTAGATCGTCATGTAATCAAAACAAACCGTGCGCTGCGGTGACATTCGAGGATTTGGTCTTTCAAAGGCTTCTCCTTCGTTAATTTGTAGTTTTCATAATGGTTCTTTAATCTTACGTTGTCTTATATGTATCCCAGCCCTTACCGTGTATAATAGCGAGCGCGTTCCGTGAGATCGTGTTCCGTGCGAGTTAGCTGTACATCATATGATCAAGCTCTCTCTCTCTTTTTTTTTTTTTTTTTTTTTTTTTTTTTTTTTTTTTTTTTTTAAAGGAAAAGCGTGCTACATTTTTCACCCAAATGTCCATAAATAGCTTACCACAGCCAAACTAAGGTGAATAATGAACTCATATGTGGTTTTCTTACTCTTTTCCATGCATTTTTTCATTTATGAGCAAAAATTATTTTTGAGGAAAAGAAAAACATCCTTTGTGTGTGTGTGTGTGTGTGTGTGTGCGCGCATGGAAGGATCAACCACGAAACCTAATGCAGCAGTTAACGGGTTAATGAGTTCACCGAAAGTGATTCTTGGCGAAATGTGCATGATGCTGGGTGGTTGTTACTCATGTGTTGATTAGGTCACAAGTTTTTGCCTGATTAGTAATAAGATCTTTCAAGAGGCTTATTGACAGTCCTTGGTTAAACTTTTTATGGGGAGTATTAGGGGGCAAAACTAGTCAGTCAGGTTAGGCCAGAATGCACTGATGTGTCAAGTCGGCGAGATTGTATACACTGTACTTTACACACACGTCATGGGTGTCTTACAGCAGACATTGGTAGTAACCTATCTTTGATATGTTTTTAATGAAAAATATGGGGTGTCTAGAACCTAACCCCCTATTTTACATGTAAATATATGTCACGTTTTAGCACGAAATTGATTTTGCATGAGGTACTTATCTCCTGTTGTTTGAAGATTGTACTGTACCGAAAACCGACTTTGAAAAATGTTTCACGCAGTGGAAAGAACACTGGGTTACATGTGTCAGGTCAGAAGGAGCCTACTTTAAGGAGTATAAGTGTCCTAGTTCAACAAGTTAGCTATTTTTTTTTTTTTTTTGAGCCTAAGGTCAGATACTTCCTGAACAGACCTCGTTCAAGCCTCATATGAGATACAGTGTACATTGGTTATAAAGCAGTGACTCAGAAAGGTAAACCTACCTTACAAAGAATCAGCTTGGCAGGGATTAAGTCTGATAAAGTCTTTCTCATTTTATATTTATTACCACTCCATATTTCCTTGCACCTTGCCACAGAAAGAACCGTGGCCTGACCGTGATGTGCTGTCTACCACAAGAGGGCATTGGAAGCCTACACAGTATTTATGTACTTGTAGGATGGTCAGACAACTTGCCTGTGGTTGACAGGTCTTCTTGGCCAGACAGACCAGAGTTAAGCAACAACAATAATCTTTAAAGGATTTTACTCAGCTTAGGAAAGCCTTTGGAACAGGACAGGATATCCCTTTTTACCCACTTTGCAACAAGCACAGAGGCCTTTTCTTAGTTATGTAAATTGTCTGGAATAGCAAAAATAAACTAAGAAAATACAGTACACCATCAAATTGATGTGGTTAAGAATACATCTGTTAGCTTGTACAAAGCCAGTTTCTAAGTCCATTGTCCATTATCTTCAGAACCCAGTGGTCCTCCCCTTCGCCTAAGGATGAAGGAGAGGGGCCAGGGTTGGGTGGTGCTCACCTGGAATCCCCCTCAGCCTGAAGATCGCAATGGAAAGATCATCAGTTACCAGGCATATGGGGACAACATCAGAGGCGCTAGGGTTAAAGCGCGTGAACCAGAAACATCGGTAGGTTATTGTCTGTGTTGCCTCATCATTTTTTTTTAGTTTGTTGAAATTTCATCAGTTACCTGTAGTACTGTATGTAGTGAACTTTCTTTTGATTCTGAATTCTTGTGCATTGAGATTGTGTATATATATATATATATATATATATATATATATATATATATATATATATATATATATATATATATATATATATATATATATATATATATATATACCTGTATATATATATATATATATATATATATATATATATATATATATATATATATATATATATATATTTTTTTTTAAGGCCTTGTACATGCTTGCATATGTCACCTTTGGTTACCTGATTTGACTGTCCATGCTACATGGTCTCTGGTAGCATCTTTTATTCAGTTGCCTACCCTTGGTGCAATTTTGTAGCTCATTATCCCAAATTTTTGGTTTACCTCTTGGTGTTCTGTCTTCCATATTTTTTCTTTTTTTTTTTCACCCAGTTTTCCTGCTCCATTCTCTCTGCATGATTAATTTGAAATGGTAACCATATCTGTGTTGCTTCTATTTAGAAGAGAAGAATTCTGCCTGAAGCTACTCACTATGGGCACAGTATGTGTTTATTTTTATCTTTATACTGTATATTTATTTTTTCAAAAGCATGTGAGGTGGAATGTTAGGTATTATGGCATTTATAAATCTTGAAAAATTGTTTGACAGAATGAATAAGGAAGGATTGTGATTTATTATACTTTTGGTATGGATGGAAAACTGTTGGATACCATTGCATTATGGTGGTAGTGATGCTTGTCTATGATTAGATGGTTGTCTTAAGTGAATGACTTGATATCAGTATGGGAATCTGTGGTATCCCCATGGTTCTTCAGTACACACACACACACACACACACACACACACACACACACACACACACACACAGCCGGAGAGAGCAGACGTCCCTGCCATCGCTGCTAACCTTAAGTAGTTTCAGGAATTTTGTCTGTCCTGTCTCCAAAGGTCTTGCTTTAAATTCAAAATAATGAAAGTTAATAGACTACCAAAAATGTAAAGATTTATTGACTAGATTGTACATGAATGTTTGTAGTTTTTTTTTCAGTAACAGCTGTTTTGGTATTTAACCAACATCAAACATGGCCAAAAATATAAACAATGAGGGACTGGAATTTCAAGGATTTGATGTTAATACCAATGTCATGGACCTGGTTAAAACATTAATTATGAGGATTAGTGAACTCGAAAAGAAAGTAGAGAATCTAGTGATGAAGGATGTGTCAGTAAATACGGAAACCACCATACAGAGTCTGATCCAGTCCAGTGAAACAGCCAATGAAGAAATTAGGAATTTGAAGCGGGAAAATGTTGAACTTAGGAGGAAACTAGAAGAGAGTACTAATAAAACGGAGAAGGTGAGTAATGTATTAGAAGAACATAAGGCAAAGTGGGCACACGTAGAAGAAGAACAGAAAGAAGTGGCCAGCTTAAGAGAGATCATCCAGGAAGAAAGGGAAATGAACAAGAAAGAAATGGAAGAAAATGTAGTGAAAATACTGAAGAAAAAAGAGAAAATAGTGAGAGAAACTGTAGAAAGGAACAGATGTGTGGTAGTATTTGGAAACAGGGAAGAGGAAGAAAAGGTTAGATTCATAAGACTCGAGAGAGACACGAACATGGTGAGAGGAATATTAGGCAAGATTGACCCCAGAGGAGACAAGTGGGTAAAAGAAATTGAGGAAGTAAGGAGGATAGGGCCTTACAAGAAAGGGGAAACAAGACCAATGAGAGTCAGGTTTACATCAGAAAGTGTAATAAATGAGATACTTAAAGTGACCTGGAAATTAAGCAAAGAGGCGGGGATGGAAAATATTATAATAAGAAAAGATCTGAATGAAGAAGAAAGAGAAGTTTTAAAATCATTAAAGGAAGAAGTAAAGGAAAAAAATGATAAGAGGACAGAGGAAGAATGTAATACTTTTTTTTGGAGAGTATTGGATATGAAAGTAAGGAAATGGTATTTAAGGAAATAGAAGTGAAGGAAACTAAGGGGGATGGTGTGAAAGATGAGAAGTTGAGGAAGTGGTACGGACAGAGAGTAGGAGAGAAGAGGGTATTAAAAACGTCAAAAATAATTTGAAGGTGATATATACTAATGTTGATGGTTTCATATCGACAAGGATCGAAATTAATGATTTCTTGAGAGAACATGAACCTGATGTCATGTGCTTTGTAGAGACCAAATTAAGAGAAGATATTGATGTTCATTTGGGAGTTGGTAAATACAAACTGTGGAGAAAAGACAGAAAAGAAAAAAAGGGAGGAGGAGTGATGATAGCAGTGAAGAACAACATAAATGTAGATACTGTGGAAATGGGAGAAGGCAGGGCTGAAGTGATATATATGAAATTAGAAACTGGAGAGAATGTTAAAAGAGATATGGCAGTAGTGTATGTTCCCCCAAAGACGAGAGCATGGAAGGATGACGAATACCATGAGATGTTGTCAGATATGGCTAGCTACTTGCAAAAAATAATTGAGAAGAGCAATAATATAATTTTGGTGGGTGACTTTAATTGTAAAGAGGTGAACTGGGAGGAATGGTACTCGGGAGGCGACGTGGATTCGTGGGGCACTATGTTATTAAATATAATAATGAATAATGTGATGACGCAATGGGTCAAAGAAGAGACACGGTTTCGAGGTGAGGACACACCAGCAAGGTTAGATTTACTGTTCACCAAAGAACCCGATGTAATAGAATCATTGGAATATCTCTGTCCTTTGGGAAAAAGTGATCACGTGGTCATTGAGTTCCAGATGTTAATAGGAAACGTCGAGCCAAGAGACGAGCTTCATAGACAGGGAAGATACAACTTTGGGAAAGCAAATTTTACAGGACTGAGAAACTTTTTTTAAAAATGCGGATTGGAGAAAATTCAGAGAAACAAGAGAGATACAGAGGAAGTGGGATATCTTTCTAGACCTCTATAATTTGGGAGTGGAAAAATTTGTACCAAGAGTAAGAGGGAAAGAAAACAGGAAAAAGGAGTGGTTTAATAGAAGGTGTATGATAGCAAAAAAAGAGAGAGATAAGGTGTGGAACAATTGGAGAAAGAGAGGTAACGACAGAACAAAGGAAGAATATAAAAGAACAAGAAATGAATACACAAGAATACGTAGAGAAGAAGAAAGGAATTTTGAAAAAGGTATAATTGACAAATGCAAGGATTAACCCAAACTGTTTTATAGATTTGTTAATGGCAAACTGAAACAAAAGGAAGGAATCACCAAGCTGAAAGTAGAAGGAGAGGTCTTTAAGGATGTGGCAATGCAAGCAGAAATAATGAACAAAGGTTTCCAGTCAGTTTTCACTAAAGAAAAGGAGCTTGTGGAAGGGGAGGGAGTGATTAGAAATGTTCCAGTGATGAAAGATATAAAAGTGGAGGTACAGGAAGTGTATAAATTACTGGAAACTCAAGATGTAAGGAAAGCCCCAGGACCTGATGGAATTTCTAATTGGGTACTGAAGGAATGCAGAGAACAACTGGCGGATAAAATTCACGGCTTAATTGTATGCTCACTGGAAGAGGGGAAAGTGCCAAAAGAATGGAAGAGGGCAAATGTGGTACCAATTTACAAGGGAGGAAACAGGGATGAACCCCTGAATTATAGACCAGTGTCTCTAACCAGCATGGTCGCAAAATTGTGTGAGAGAATCCTGAAAGACAGATGGATAAAATATCTGGAAGAGATGAATATTTTGGCTGAATATCAGTTTGGATTCAGAAGTGGAAGGTCATGTGTTTCTAACTTGTTGAGCTTTTACTCAAGAGCGATTGATGTGGTACAGGAGAGAGATGGTTGGGTGGATTGTGTGTACTTAAACTTAGAGAAGGCCTTTGACAAGGTACCTCATAAGATACTAATGTGGAAACTAGAATATATAGGAGGACTAAAGGGGAAACTTCTGGAATGGATGAGAGACTTTTTGAGAGACAGACAAATGAGGACAGTAATAAAGGAAAAGATGTCTGGATGGAGGGAAGTAACAAGTGGAGTCCCTCAAGGCTCAGTGTTGGTGCCAGTAATGTTCCTGATTTACGTAAATGATATGGTAGATGGAGTGAACAGTTATGCAAGTCTGTTTGCTGATGATGTAAAGATCTTGAGGAAGATAGAGGTTGAGGAGGATTGTAAAATACTGCAGGAGGATTTGGATAGGATACACAATTGAAGCCAGACGTGGGAAATGAAATTTAATGTAAAGAAATGTAAAATATTGGAGATGGGTAAAAGTACCAGGAGACCATCACTGAATTTTTTTTGGGGTAATGAATTAATCACAAAAAGGAGAGAAGAGAAAGATTTGGGAGTGCTGGTCCAAGATAGTTTGTCACCAGAAAAGCACATTAAGAAGATAGTTGGAGAGACTTATAAACTCTTGACTAACATAAGAGTAGCATTTCATTATATGGATGAGGAAATGATGAAAAAATTGATAGTGGCCATGATCCGCCCCAGGTTAGAATATGCAGCGGTAGTGTGGTCCCCACACAAAAAGAAATATAAACAAGATTGAGAGAATACAAAGAACAGCAACCAAGATGGTCCCCAGTCTGACAGACCTGTCATACAGAGAGAGGCTGGAAAAACTGGATTTGCCTTCGTTAGAGGAAAGGAGAAAGAGGGGAGACATGATTGTGGTGTTCAGGACCATGGTGGGAGTAGATAAATTTGACAAAGAAGATCTGTTTGTATGGGATAAGAGAGCAACAAGAGGACATGTAATGAAATTGAAAAAGTCAAGCTGCTTGAAGGATATCAAGAAATATAGCTTTCCTTACAGAAGTATAGACTTGGAATAGCCTGGACAAAGAGATCGTCCAGTCTAAAAACTTAAACGAGTTTAAAGTTAAATTCGACTTATTGAGAAGCAGCGACGGAAACCCACGAGCATAGTACATTCCGTGTATATCACAATTAGGTATATTAGGTAAATACTTAAATATTTGGAACGACTTAGACAAAGAGATGGTGCATGAGAAAAACATTCATGTGTGTAAAGGTAGACTTGATAAATGTGGATATGGAGACAGGACAACACGAGCATTGTTCAATTCCTGTATACTACAAATAGGTAAATACACACACACACACACACACACACACACACACACACACACACACACACACACACACACACACACAGCCGGAGAGAGCAGACGTCCCTGCCATCGCTGCTAACCTTAAGTAGTTTCAGGAATTTTGTCTGTCCTGTCTCCAAAGGTCTTGCTTTAAATTCAAAATAATGAAAGTTAATAGACTACCAAAAATGTAAAGATTTATTGACTAGATTGTACATGAATGTTTGTAGTTTTTTTTTCAGTAACAGCTGTTTTGGTATTTAACCAACATCAAACATGGCCAAAAATATAAACAATGAGGGACTGGAATTTCAAGGATTTGATGTTAATACCAATGTCATGGACCTGGTTAAAACATTAATTATGAGGATTAGTGAACTCGAAAAGAAAGTAGAGAATCTAGTGATGAAGGATGTGTCAGTAAATACGGAAACCACCATACAGAGTCTGATCCAGTCCAGTGAAACAGCCAATGAAGAAATTAGGAATTTGAAGCGGGAAAATGTTGAACTTAGGAGGAAACTAGAAGAGAGTACTAATAAAACGGAGAAGGTGAGTAATGTATTAGAAGAACATAAGGCAAAGTGGGCACACGTAGAAGAAGAACAGAAAGAAGTGGTCAGCTTAAGAGAGATCATCCAGGAAGAAAGGGAAATGAACAAGAAAGAAATGGAAGAAAATGTAGTGAAAATACTGAAGAAAAAAGAGAAAATAGTGAGAGAAACTGTAGAAAGGAACAGATGTGTGGTAGTATTTGGAAACAGGGAAGAGGAAGAAAAGGTTAGATTCATAAGACTCGAGAGAGACACGAACATGGTGAGAGGAATATTAGGCAAGATTGACCCCAGAGGAGACAAGTGGGTAAAAGAAATTGAGGAAGTAAGGAGGATAGGGCCTTACAAGAAAGGGGAAACAAGACCAATGAGAGTCAGGTTTACATCAGAAAGTGTAATAAATGAGATACTTAAAGTGACCTGGAAATTAAGCAAAGAGGCGGGGATGGAAAATATTATAATAAGAAAAGATCTGAATGAAGAAGAAAGAGAAGTTTTAAAATCATTAAAGGAAGAAGTAAAGGAAAAAAATGATAAGAGGACAGAGGAAGAATGTAATACTTTTTTTGGAGAGTATTGGATATGAAAGTAAGGAAATGGTATTTAAGGAAATAGAAGTGAAGGAAACTAAGGGGGATGGTGTGAAAGATGAGAAGTTGAGGAAGTGGTACGGACAGAGAGTAGGAGAGAAGAGGGTATTAAAAACGTCAAAAATAATTTGAAGGTGATATATACTAATGTTGATGGTTTCATATCGACAAGGATCGAAATTAATGATTTCTTGAGAGAACATGAACCTGATGTCATGTGCTTTGTAGAGACCAAATTAAGAGAAGATATTGATGTTCATTTGGGAGTTGGTAAATACAAACTGTGGAGAAAAGACAGAAAAGAAAAAAAGGGAGGAGGAGTGATGATAGCAGTGAAGAACAACATAAATGTAGATACTGTGGAAATGGGAGAAGGCAGGGCTGAAGTGATATATATGAAATTAGAAACTGGAGAGAATGTTAAAAGAGATATGGCAGTAGTGTATGTTCCCCCAAAGACGAGAGCATGGAAGGATGACGAATACCATGAGATGTTGTCAGATATGGCTAGCTACTTGCAAAAAATAATTGAGAAAAGCAATAATATAATTTTGGTGGGTGACTTTAATTGTAAAGAGGTGAACTGGGAGGAATGGTACTCGGGAGGTGACGAGGATTCGTGGGGCACTATGTTATTAAATATAATAATGAATAATGTGATGACGCAATGGGTCAAAGAAGAGACACGGTTTCGAGGTGAGGACATACCTGTACCAGCAAGGTTAGATTTACTGTTCACCAAAGAACCCGATGTAATAGAATCATTGGAATATCTCTGTTCTTTGGGAAAAAGTGATCACGTGGTCATTGAGTTCCAGATGTTAATAGGAAACGTCGAGCCAAGAGACGAGCTTCATAGACAGGGAAGATACAACTTTGGGAAAGCAAATTTTACAGGATTGAGAAACTTTTTTAAAAATGCGGATTGGAGAAAATTCAGAGAAACAGGAGAGATACAGAGGAAGTGGGATATCTTTCTAGACCTCTATAATTTGGGAGTGGAAAAATTTGTACCAAGAGTAAGAGGGAAAGAAAACAGGAAAAAGGAGTGGTTTAATAGAAGGTGTATGATAGCAAAAAAAGAGAGAGATAAGGTGTGGAACAATTGGAGAAAGAGAGGTAACGACAGAACAAAGGAAGAATATAAAAGAACAAGAAATGAATACACAAGAATACGTAGAGAAGAAGAAAGGAATTTTGAAAAAGGTATAATTGACAAATGCAAGGATGAACCCAAACTGTTTTATAGATTTGTTAATGGCAAACTGAAACAAAAGGAAGGAATCACCAAGCTGAAAGTAGAAGGAGAGGTCTTTAAGGATGTGGCAATGCAAGCAGAAATAATGAACAAAGGTTTCCAGTCAGTTTTCACTAAAGAAAAGGAGCTTGTGGAAGGGGAGGGAGTGATTAGAAATGTTCCAGTGATGAAAGATATAAAAGTGGAGGTACAGGAAGTGTATAAATTACTGGAAACTCAAGATGTAAGGAAAGCCCCAGGACCTGATGGAATTTCTAATTGGGTACTGAAGGAATGCAGAGAACAACTGGCGGATAAAATTCACGGCTTAATTGTATGCTCACTGGAAGAGGGGAAAGTGCCAAAAGAATGGAAGAGGGCAAATGTGGTACCAATTTACAAGGGAGGAAACAGGGATGAACCCCTGAATTATAGACCAGTGTCTCTAACCAGCATGGTCGCAAAATTGTGTGAGAGAATCCTGAAAGACAGATGGATAAAATATCTGGAAGAGATGAATATTTTGGCTGAATATCAGTTTGGATTCAGAAGTGGAAGGTCATGTGTTTCTAACTTGTTGAGCTTTTACTCAAGAGCGATTGATGTGGTACAGGAGAGAGATGGTTGGGTGGATTGTGTGTACTTAAACTTAGAGAAGGCCTTTGACAAGGTACCTCATAAGATACTAATGTGGAAACTAGAATATATAGGAGGACTAAAGGGGAAACTTCTGGAATGGATGAGAGACTTTTTGAGAGACAGACAAATGAGGACAGTAATAAAGGAAAAGATGTCTGGATGGAGGGAAGTAACAAGTGGAGTCCCTCAAGGCTCAGTGTTGGTGCCAGTAATGTTCCTGATTTACGTAAATGATATGGTAGATGGAGTGAACAGTTATGCAAGTCTGTTTGCTGATGATGTAAAGATCTTGAGGAAGATAGAGGTTGAGGAGGATTGTAAAATACTGCAGGAGGATTTGGATAGGATACACAATTGAAGCCAGACGTGGGAAATGAAATTTAATGTTAAGAAATGTAAAATATTGGAGATGGGTAAAAGTACCAGGAGACCATCACTGAATTTTTTTTGGGGTAATGAATTAATCACAAAAAGGAGAGAAGAGAAAGATTTGGGAGTGCTGGTCCAAGATAGTTTGTCACCAGAAAAGCACATTAAGAAGATAGTTGGAGAGACTTATAAACTCTTGACTAACATAAGAGTAGCATTTCATTATATGGATGAGGAAATGATGAAAAAATTGATAGTGGCCATGATCCGCCCCAGGTTAGAATATGCAGCGGTAGTGTGGTCCCCACACAAAAAGAAAGATATAAACAAGATTGAGAGAATACAAAGAACAGCAACCAAGATGGTCCCCAGTCTGACAGACCTGTCATACAGAGAGAGGCTGGAAAAACTGGATTTGCCTTCGTTAGAGGAAAGGAGAAAGAGGGGAGACATGATTGTGGTGTTCAGGACCATGGTGGGAGTAGATAAAATTGACAAAGAAGATCTGTTTGTATGGGATAAGAGAGCAACAAGAGGACATGTAATGAAATTGAAAAAGTCAAGCTGCTTGAAGGATATCAAGAAATATAGCTTTCCTTACAGAAGTATAGACTTATGGAATAGCCTGGACAAAGAGATCGTCCAGTCTAAAAACTTAAACGAGTTTAAAGTTAAATTCGACTTATTGAGAAGCAGCGACGGAAACCCACGAGCATAGTACATTCCGTGTATATCACAATTAGGTATATTAGGTAAATACTTAAATATTTGGAACGACTTAGACAAAGAGATGGTGCATGAGAAAAACATTCATGTGTGTAAAGGTAGACTTGATAAATGTGGATATGGAGACAGGACAACACGAGCATTGTTCAATTCCTGTATACTACAAATAGGTAAATACACACACACACACACACACACACACACACACACACACACACACACACACACACACACACACACACAGCCGGAGAGAGCAGACGTTCCAGCCATCGCTCCTAACCTTGAGTAGTTTCAGGAATTTTGTCTGTCCTGTCTCCAAGGGTCTTGCCTTAAATTTAAAATAATGAAAGTTAGTAGACTACCAAAAATGTAAAGATTTGTTGGCTATAGTATATATGAATGTTTGTGGTTTTTTTCAGTAACAGCTGTTTTGGTATTTAACCAACATCAAACATGGCCGAAAATGTAAACAGTGAGGGAATGGAATTTCAAGGATTTGATGCTAATACCAATGTCATGGACCTGGTGAAAACATTAATTATGAGGATTAGTGAACTCGAAAAGAAAGTAGAGAATCTAGTGATAAAGGATGTGTCAGTAAATACGGAAACCACCATACAGAGTCTGATCCAGTCCAATGAAACAGCCAATGAAGAGATTAGGAATTTGAAGCAGGAAAATGTTGAACTGAGGAGGAAACTAGAAGAGAGTACTAATAAAACGGAGAAGGTGAGTAATGTATTAGAAGAATATGAAGCAAAGTGAGTAATGTATTAGAAGAACATAAGGCAAAGTGGGCACACGTAGAAGAAGAACAGAAAGAAGTGGTCAGCTTAAGAGAGATCATCCAGGAAGAAAGGGAAATGAACAAGAAAGAAATGGAAGAAAATATAGTGAAAATACTGAAGAAAAAGGAGAAAATAGTGAGAGAAACTGTAGAAAGGAACGGATGTGTGGTAGTATTTGGAAACAGGGAAGAGGAAGAAAAGGTTAGGTTCTTAAGACTCTAGAGAGACACGAACATGGCGAGAGGAATATTAGGCAAGATTGACCCCGAAGGAGACAAGTGGGTAAAAGAAATTGAGGAAGTAAGGAGGATAGGGCCTTATAAGAAAGGGGAAACAAGACCAATGAGAGTCAAGTTTACATCAGAAAGTGTAATAAATGAGATACTTAAAGTGACCTGGAAATTAAGCAAAGAGGCGGGGATGGAAAATATTATAATAAGAAAAGATCTGAATGAAGAAGAAAGAGAAGTTTTAAAATCATTAAAGGAAGAAGTAAAGGAAAAAAATGATAAGAGGACAGAGGAAGAATGTAATACTTTTTTTTGGAGAGTATTGGATATGAAAGTAAGGAAATGATATTTAAGGAAATAGACGTGAAGGAAACTAGGGGGGATGGTTGTGATAGATCAGAAGTTGAGGAAGTGGTACGGACAGAGGGTAGGAGAGAAGAGGGTATTAAAAACGTCAAAAATAATTTGAAGGTGATATATACTAATGTTGATGGTTTCATATCGACAAGGATCGAAATTAATGATTTCTTGAGAGAACATGAACCTGATGTCATGTGCTTTGTAGAGACCAAATTAAGAGAAGATATTGATGTTCATTTGGGAGATGGTAAATACAAACTGTGGAGAAAAGACAGAAAAGAAAAAAAGGGAGGAGGAGTGATGATAGCAGTGAAGAACAACATAAATGTAGATACTGTGGAAATGGGAGAAGGCAGGGCTGAAGTGATATATATGAAATTAGAAACTGGAGAGAATGTTAAAAGAGATATGGCAGTAGTGTATGTTCCCCCAAAGACGAGAGCATGGAAGGATGACGAATACCATGAGATGTTGTCAGATATGGCTAGCTACTTGCAAAAAATAATTGAGAAAAGCAATAATATAATTTTGGTGGGTGACTTTAATTGTAAAGAGGTGAAATGGGAGGAATGGTACTCGGGAGGCGGCGAGGATTCGTGGGGCACTATGTTATTAAATATAATAATGAATAATGTGATGACACAATGGGTCAAAGAAGAGACACGGTTTCGAGGTGAGGACATACCAGCAAGGTTAGATTTACTGTTCACCAAAGAACCCGATGTAATAGAATCATTGGAATATCTCTGTTCTTTGGGAAAAAGTGATCACGTGGTCATTGAGTTCCAGATGTTAATAGGAAACGTCGAGCCAAGAGACGAGCTTCATAGACAGGGAAGATACAACTTTGGGAAAGCAAATTTTACAGGATTGAGAAACTTTTTTAAAAATGCGGATTGGAGAAAATTCAGAGAAACAGGAGAGATACAGAGGAAGTGGGATATCTTTCTAGACCTCTATAATTTGGGAGTGGAAAAATTTGTACCAAGAGTAAGAGGGAAAGAAAACAGGAAAAAGGAGTGGTTTAATAGAAGGTGTATGATAGCCAAAAAAGAGAGAGATAAGGCGTGGAACAATTGGAGAAAGAGAGGTAACGACAGAACAAAGGAAGAATATAAAAGAACAAGAAATGAATACACAAGAATACGTAGAGAAGAAGAAAGGAATTTTGAAAAAGGTATAATTGACAAATGCAAGGATGAACCCAAACTGTTTTATAGATTTGTTAATGGCAAACTGAAACAAAAGGAAGGAATCACCAAGCTGAAAGTAGAAGGAGAGGTCTTTAAGGATGTGGCAATGCAAGCAGAAATAATGAACAAAGGTTTCCAGTCAGTTTTCACTAAAGAAAAGGAGCTTGTGGAAGGGGAGGGAGTGATTAGAAATGTTCCGGTGATGAAAGATATAAAAGTGGAGGTACAGGAAGTGTATAAATTACTGGAAACTCAAGATGTAAGGAAAGCCCCAGGACCTGATGGAATTTCTAATTGGGTACTGAAGGAATGCAGAGAACAACTGGCGGATAAAATTCACGGCTTAATTGTATGCTCACTGGAAGAGGGGAAAGTGCCAAAAGAATGGAAGAGGGCAAATGTGGTACCAATTTACAAGGGAGGAAACAGGGAAGAACCCCTGAATTATAGACCAGTGTCTCTAACCAGCATGGTCGCAAAATTGTGTGAGAGAATCCTGAAAGACAGATGGATAAAATATCTGGAAGAGATGAATATTTTGGCTGAATATCAGTTTGGATTCAGAAGTGGAAGGTCATGTGTTTCAAACTTGTTGAGCTTGTACTCAAGAGTGATTGATGTGGTACAGGTGAGAGATGGTTGGGAGGTTGTGTGTACTTAGACTTAGAGAAGGCCTTTGACAAGGTACCTCATAAGAGACTAATGTGGAAACTAGAATATATAGGAGGACTAAAGGGGAAACTTCTGGAATGGATGAGAGACTTTTTGAGAGACAGACAAATGAGGACAGTAATAAAGGAAAAGATGTCTGGATGGAGGGAAGTAACAAGTGGAGTCCCTCAAGGCTCAGTGTTGGCGCCAGTAATGTTCCTGATTTACGTAAATGATATGGTAGATGGAGTGAACAGTTATGCAAGTCTGTTTGCTGATGATGTAAAGATCTTGAGGAAGATAGAGGTTGAGGAGGATTGTAAAATACTGCAGGAGGGTTTGGATAGGATACACAATTGGAGCCGGACGTGGGAAATGAAATTTAATGTCAAGAAATGTAAAATATTGGAAATGGGTAAAAGTACCAGGAGACCATCACTGAATTATTTTTTGGGTAATGAATTAATCACATAAAGGAGAGAAGAGAAAGATTTGGGAGTGCTGGTCCAAGATAGTTTGTCACCAGAAAAGCACATTAACAAGATAGTTGGAGAGACTTATAAGCTCTTGACTAACATAAGAGTAGCATTTCATTATATGGATGAGGAAATGATGAAAAAATTGATAGTGGCCATGATCCGCCCCAGGTTAGAATATGCAGCGGTAGTGTGGTCCCCACACAAAAAGAAAGATATAAACAAGGTTGAGAGAATACAAAGAACAGCAACCAAGATGGTCCCCAGTCTGACAGACCTGTCATACAGAGAGAGGCTGGAAAAACTGGATTTGCCTTCGTTAGAGGAAAGGAGAAAGAGGGGAGACATGATTGTGGTGTTCAGGACCATGGTGGGAGTAGATAAAATTGACAAAGAAGATCTGTTTGTATGGGATAAGAGAGCAACAAGAGGACATGGAATGAAATTGAAAAAGTCAAGCTGCTTGAAGGATATCAAGAAATATAGCTTTCCTTACAGAAGTATAGACTTATGGAATAGCCTGGACAAAGAGATCGTCCAGTCTAAAAACTTAAACGAGTTTAAAGCTAAATTCGACTTATTGAGAAACAGCGACGGAAACCCACGAGCATAGTACATTCCGTGTATATCACAATTAGGTATATTAGGTAAATACTTAGATATTTGGAACCACTTAGACAAAGAGGTTGTGCATGAGAAAAACATTCATGTGTGTAAAGGTAGACTTGAAAAATGTGGATATGGAGACAGGACAACACGAGCATTGCTCAATTCCTGTATACTACAAATAGGTAAATACAAATAGGTAAATACACACACAGAAGAGAAAGATTTGGGAGTGCTGGTCCAAGATAGTTTGTCACCATTAAAACACATTAACAAGATAGTTGGAGAGACTTATAAACTCTTGACTAACATAAGAGTAGCATTTCATTATATGGATGAGGAAATGATGAAAAAATTGCTAGTGGCCATGATCCGCCCCAGGTTAGAATATGTAGCGGTAGTGTGGTCCCCACACAAAAAGAAAGATATAAACAAGGTTGAGAGAATACAAAGAACAGCAACCAAGATGGTCCCCAGTCTGACAGACCTGTCATACAGAGAGAGGCTGGAAAAACTGGATTTGCCTTCGTTAGAGGAAAGGAGAAAGAGGGGAGACATGATTGTGGTGTTCAGGACCATGGTGGGAGTAGATAAAATTGACAAAGAAGATCTGTATGTATGGGATAAGAGAGCAACAAGAGGACACGGAATGAAATTGAAAAAGTCAAGCTGCTTGAAGGATATCAAGAAATATAGCTTTCCTTACAGAAGTATAGACTTATGGAATAGCCTGGACAAAGAGATCGTCCAGTCTAAAAACTTAAACGAGTTTAAAGCTAAATTCGACTTATTGAGAAACAGCGACGGAAACCCACGAGCATAGTACATTCTGTGTATATCACAATTAGGTATATTAGGTAAATAGATATTTGGAACCACTTAGACAAAGAGGTGGTGCATGAGAAAAACATTCATGTGTGTAAAGGTAGACTTGATAAATGTGGATATGGAGACAGGACAACACGAGCATTGCTCAATTCCTGTATACTACAAATAGGTAAATACAAATAGGTAAATACACACACAGAAGAGAAAGATTTGGGAGTGCTGGTCCAAGATAGTTTGTCACCAGAAAAACACATTAACAAGATAGTTGGAGAGACTTATAAACTCTTGACTAACATAAGAGTAGCATTTCATTATATGGATGAGGAAATGATGAAAAAATTGCTAGTGGCCATGATCCGCCCCAGGTTAGAATATGTAGCGGTAGTGTGGTCCCCACACAAAAAGAAAGATATAAACAAGGTTGAGAGAATACAAAGAACAGCAACCAAGATGGTCCCCAGTCTGACAGACCTGTCATACAGAGAGAGGCTGGAAAAACTGGATTTGCCTTCGTTAGAGGAAAGGAGAAAGAGGGGAGACATGATTGTGGTGTTCAGGACCATGGTGGGAGTAGATAAAATTGACAAAGAAGATCTGTATGTATGGGATAAGAGAGCAACAAGAGGACACGGAATGAAATTGAAAAAGTCAAGCTGCTTGAAGGATATCAAGAAATATAGCTTTCCTTACAGAAGTATAGACTTATGGAATAGCCTGGACAAAGAGATCGTCCAGTCTAAAAACTTAAACGAGTTTAAAGCTAAATTCGACTTATTGAGAAACAGCGACGGAAACCCACGAGCATAGTATGTACATTCCGTGTATATCACAATTAGGTATATTAGGTAAATACTTAGATATTTGGAACCACTTAGACAAAGAGGTGGTGCATGAGAAAAACATTCATGTGTGTAAAGGTAGACTTGATAAATGTGGATATGGAGACAGGACAACACAAGCATTGCTCAATTCCTGTATACTACAAATAGGTAAATACAAATAGGTAAATACACACACAGAAGAGAAAGATTTGGGAGTACTGGTCCAAGATAGTTTGTCA
This sequence comes from Coenobita brevimanus, assembly GCF_032717465.1. Taxonomy (NCBI): domain Eukaryota; kingdom Metazoa; phylum Arthropoda; class Malacostraca; order Decapoda; family Coenobitidae; genus Coenobita; species Coenobita brevimanus. The sequence continues at coordinate 12,152,810 of NC_137017.1, read as the reverse complement.
CCAGAAAAACACATTAACAAGATAGTTGGAGAGACTTATAAACTCTTGACTAACATAAGAGAAACATTTCATTATATGGATGAGGAGACGATGAAAAAATTGCTAGTGGCCATGATTCGCCCCAGGTTAGAATATGCGGCGGTAGTGTGGTCCCCACACAAAAAGAAAGATATAAACAAGATTGAGAGAATACAAAGAACAGCAACCAAGATGGTCCCCAGTCTGACAGACCTGTCATACAGAGAGAGGCTGGAAAAACTGGATTTGCCTTCGTTAGAGGAAAGGAGAAAGAGGGGAGACATGATTGTGGTGTTCAGGACCATGGTGGGAGTAGATAAAATTGACAAAGAAGATCTGTTTGTATGGGATAAGAGAGCAACAAGAGGACACGGAATGAAATTGAAAAAGTCAAGCTGCTTGAAGGATATCAAGAAATATAGCTTTCCTTACAGAAGTATAGACTTATGGAATAGCCTGGACAAAGAGATCATCCAGTCTAAAAACTTAAATGAGTTTAAAGCTAAATTTGACTTATTGAGAAACAGCAACGGAAACCCACGAGCTTAGTACATTCCATGTATATCACAATTAGGTATATTAGGTAAAAAAATATTTGGAACGACTTAGACAAAGAGGTGGTGCATGAGAAAAACATTCATGTGTGTAAAGGTAGACTTGAAAAATGTGGATATGGAGACAGGACAACACGAGCATTGCTCAATTCCTGTATACTACAAATAGGTAAATACAAATAGGTAAATACACACACACACACACACACATATATATACAGTAACCTCTCAAATAACGCAAGGGTTGGGTTCCTGGAGAGGTTGCGTTAGTTAAAAACGCATTTTTTAAACATAATTTTCACATAAGAAACAATGGTAATTTTGGGGGTTACGTTCCTGGACTCTGGGAAAGTCTACCCATTTGGGGAGTTATGCTGCTCTAAACTTAAAAGCAACAGTATTAATTTGAAGGAAAATCCATGTAAAAAAACAAAAACAGTATATTTGGGGAGAAATAAACAACATTTGAGCCCTAGTTGGGCCAAAGCATTGTTTACTTCTCCCCAATTACATACTGTTTTCATTTTTTGCATGGATTTTCTTTCAATTCTGCTTCATTCACTGCATTGTGAAAGTTCCTCAACATTATTAATGCATTAGTAGGTCAAAAAAGCATTACAGTAAACGCAACATTTTCATTACAGTAAGTAGGTCACAAACAATAACAATACACAGCCTCACTTCATCTGTGCATCACTCGTTGTCTGCTGCTGTCCCTCCTGACCCCGTTCCCCCACCTCCCGCCGCTCTCCACCCTAAATTTGGTGTCCCTCCTCGCTCTGCTGTCCTTTCTCACTCTGCTGTCCTTCCTCTTCCTCTGACTTCCGTGCTACTGGTGATGAAGATAACTCTCTTAAGTTTTCTGTCTTCTTCATAAAAAACTGCTTTATCTTGGTCTGAGTGGTTTTCCTCTTTCTGTTCTGCAGGATCAAGTTGTAACAATTTAGATCTGCCATCACTTTCCTGGCTCAGTTTTGTCCGAAAATGAGCCAAATTGCTCAGAATGGGTCCAGACTTCATTTTCAGTTATTATAGTTCGAATAAAACCAGTTTAAGCAACAGACAAATAAAAAATTGTATTTATGCATAAACTGCCACACATGGTCTATCAGCTCGGGACTGTCCAAGGTGCGCGTGGCTCATTTGAAACCATCACGTACATGTAAAGTCTCATTAAATTGAGAAACCCCTGTTAGTTAAACATATCTCCTTAAATATTTGCTCATGTTAAAAGGAAAACACATTTTTTAAACTCGCATTAGTTGAAAGGTTACTGTATATCTATATATATTTATATCTATACAGTAAGACCTCACTGTAATGGACTAATTGGGGCCCAAACCATTCCGAAAAATGCAAAATTCCAGTAAAAGTGACATCCAGACTTCCCCCTGCTAATCTGGACTTTTTCCAATATATCAGACATTAGTCTGAATTGCATGAACAGTTCTTAAACTGTTTTGACCACCATTGTGGTGCTGTACTGTTATAACTTCACTACTGTACATTAATCAAAAGGTATGATATATATAATAATATTGTACTGTACACTTATAAACATGTCTTTTATTTACCGTATTGTGGTGAACATAGCTGAAGAGGCCAGGCAGTCCGGACTGCTTCTGGCTTTATCAGACCTTTTCTGATATGTAGGAATTTAGTCTGGTAGCTCCTCTAGCCCGATAAAGGCGAATTTCAGTCTGTTGAAGTCTATTATATTGAGGTTTTACTGTAAACATTATATATATATATATATATATATACAGTAAACCCTCATTATACGATGCCTCTTTGTACGATATTTCGCTTATACAGTGTCAAAATTTTAGTACCCTATGCCCACTATACAATGGGAACGATTTGCAACAACGATGGATCATCCGCGGCTCAGTGAACAGCGAATGTGCAAACGCAACAAAAACGTCCTCACACTGTCGGCATTAGACCACACACACTTGTCCACCGGTCCAGCCTCATTAGCTAGCCCTGCCCAGCCAGGCAGTTCTGACATTGATGAGTGAGGGCTGTGAGTCCCTGTGACTGTGAGGCCGAGTCGGGACAGTTCGCCGTCAGGACGATTCCCCATCATTTATTTATGTATCAGTTTATTTAGCAAATACGCTAGTTTTTAAATTATGTAAGTTATAATAGTGATGGTGGTTTATTGTTTATATAGTAAATGTAAAATATGGCATCAAATCATGGGCATTAAATGAAAAATAATAATATATTGGAACGTGAATCAGCTGATTTATGATCGATCCTTCATCTTAGCATTAGGCTACATTCAAGACATTGGCATTTATATAAATGCCTAATTACCTTAAGTGAATGATCGACATACTTTGGAATTATACAAATAATCTTCATGTTACGTCTATATAAATGTTTCGGGATATTTCGCCATCAAGTCAATTCACCATCACAACAATAACCAGACAATTCGCCATCGGGACACTTCGTCATCAGGATGATTCCCCGTCGTTTACTTTCATATCAGTTTATTTAGGAAGTACACTAGTTTTTTAGTACTGTACTTGTACCTCTTCAAAGTCATTTTAAAATATATCCAGGATGTTGTAGTACCAATGGAAATTAATGAAAAAGCTGTGGGTGATGCTAGAATATAATTCAAAGACAACTACAGCAAGGTAGAAACAAGTTAAATATTGTCTAAAAGTGCAACTTACAAATGATATCCAAAGCCAATGCTATTGAATGAAAATAGACTTTGATAGATCCCCCTGAGAATTAGTTATTAAAGTATCAGTTAATCAGTAATAAGTATGTTTATAGAATGACGGGGAATTGTCCTGACGGGGAACGTCCATATTATGACGACGAATTGTCGACTTCATGGCGAATTGTCTAGGAACCACATAAACAACCCTTGCTTGCTTCAGTAAAGGTAAGATCTACTGTATACTATAGTTTTCATGCTTTTTTTCTCTTTATTCACTATTAATGTGTTACTTTAAATGTTTAAACATAAGGATATTTCATGTATGTGAGTGCTAAGGTGTGTGTACGTGAGAGTTTAGGCACGTCTGGGAACGTATCCCCATTGACTCCATGTTATAATGGGATTGCTATACGATGGATTGCTTTACGATGGGGTTTTCAGGAACTGAACCCCATCGTATAATGAGGGTTTACTGTATATATATATATATATATATTTATTGTGGTAGGTGGGGGCGCTCACCATCCACTCACTCGATGTAGTGCTGCTGTCGGGTGTCTGCCCTTTCCTCTGCTCCATCCTTCTTTCCTTCCATCCTTTTCTGTCTTCCTTTACTTCATTCTTTCATTGTCCTTCTGCCTATGGGTAACTTTACACTTCCTCTTCTGTCTTTCTTTCCTTCATTCTTTCCTCTTCTTTCTGCCTGTGGGTGACTCTACACTGAGTGACAAGCCAAATGGTTTCCTGTACACCAGGAAACCATTTACTGTGCTGGGTGGTAACCATATAACCAAATTATGGTGCCTGGTGGTTTAGTGGGTAATTATTGTGCTCCAATCGGATTGAGCCGGTGAAGGTTTATATCCAAGGGGTGGTTGGAGTTGATTGCTCGTGTATTGCCACTCAGGGATGAGTGAGGCTGGTCATTATCATCTTAAATGTTGGGACCAACTGCCTAGCCCCGGCCTCCTACGCTCCTCATGGGGCAATATAGGATTGGATGATGGATGGATGGATATATATACATATACTTAAGGATTGGATGATGGATGGATGGATATATATACATATACATATATATGTATATGTATATATATCCATCCATCCATCATCCAATCCTACATTGCCCCATGAGGAGCATAGGAGCCCGGGGCTAGGCAGTTGGTCCCGACATTTAAGATGAGAGTGACCAGTCTCACTCATCCCTGAGTGGCATTAAACGAGCAATCAACCCCAACCATCCCTTGGATATAAACCTTCACCGGCTCAATCCGATTGGAGCGCAATAATTACCCACGAAACCACCAGGTGCCAAAATTTGGTTATATGGTTACCACCCAGCATAGTACAGTACATGGTTTCCTGGTGTACCAGAAACCATTTGGCTTGTCACTCAGTGTAGGGTCACTCACAGGCAGAAGGAAGAGGAAAGAATGAAGGAAAGAAAGACAGAAGAGGGAGTGTAAAGTCACCTATAGGCAGGAGGATGAGGAAAGAATGAAGGAAAGAAAGACAGAAGAGGATGGAAGAAAAGAAGGATGGAGGAGAGGAAAGAGTAGACACCCGAGAGCAGCACTACATTGAGTGAATGGATGGCGAGCGCCCCCCACCTACCACTATATACAGTGAGTCTTCGATATTCGAAAGGGATAGGGACCAAAAGCACCTTTCGTAATTTGAAATTTCGTATATCGGAATGATTTTCCCCATTGAGATATACATATAAATGGGAGGATGCGTCCCAGGACCCTCTCGGACCCTCCACCTAAACTTTACTCCCTTCCCCATTTTGAAGAAAGCAATGCCTGTATACAATTGTAGAGAAAGAGGTGGCCATATTCTTGTACATCTTTTTCTTCGTCACAGTCCCAGCGGTGGAAGCTTAAAGGCCTAAAGCACGCCCAATCTCCGAGATTCCTTGTCCCTCGTCATGGGGTTTTATAATTTCCAATTTCCTTTCAAGAGTTAGAGTACGGTGCTGCTGCTTCCTTGCAGTGGGCTTCCCCGATGCTGGAGATGATGCAAGGCGCTTGGGAGGCATGGCGAAACAATATGAAAAGGTGAAGAGCTGCGAAAATATCCTCACCTACCAGCGAAGCTGCGAGGATAGGAGGGACGTGGACTCAACTCAAAACCGCGTGAAAATTAACTTACCGGATAGGGGTTAGTTCGTTTTCTCTCGGCAAGCAAGCATGGCACTGTGCACCATGCCCATTTTGAATTTTTCAGACAGTATTCCATTAAACCCTTCATAGCTGCTGGCCATGAACAACACTTTACTGTTTCAGTGTCAGTGACGTTGAGTTAGGGCATCCTATAAAAAACTACGAACAATTATGGGAAGGGAACGAAGGTCACTGGTGTGTTTACCCCAAGCAGTCAGGCGTTCTCTTCACTCCAGATGTATTTGCCAATGTTTACATGCTTATGTTACATGCACCCAAATTTTGAGTAAGTTTCTTTCAGCAAGAGAACATAATTTACCACCCTCAAAATAGTAAGAAAAATATAGAAGACAAACTAGAGGAATATGAACTGAATTGGTAAGGTCTTTAGGCTGTATGCTTACAGAAAAGATAGTGTGTTTTACAATTTTAAGAGATGATATCGAACAAAAATGTTTGCTAATCAGAAAAAAAAATTACTCTCTCATCCCACATGTTCTCATAGGTTAGAATTCGGTTCCACATTCTTCATTTGGTATTGCTCTTCCCAATATATTTCGGACTGACAGCACAGTTATTTCTGCTCCTTAACCCCTTAACCGCGGGGCGACACTTTCGTGACACTTGGGAGCAAGGGATCATACCGCAGGGCGTCACTTTTGTGATTCTGTTATTTTGAATTCGCCCGGGCTTTCAGGTGGTGGCTTGTATCAACTATCAGTACTGCCACTGTCCAGCACTAGTCAGCACTCCTAATCTCATCTGTACTCCTATCCATTGTTGACAATTTAGCCTTTTCTCCCCGTTCTTGACTCCCCTCCCTACCTCCTCTCCATTACCCTCTCCTCTCGCTTGCCCGGCCGTGCTACACTAAGTAAAACTATCCTGGAATTTTCCACTGATTTCATCCATTGAAATAAGCCCTATGCCCTATTCTTATACCAAATAATATATACAAGAAAGAAATAAGGTAAGTGATAGTGCTATACACCTGGAATTGGCTAATTATCACCTGACAACACCTCATGGGCACTCGTTTGCTAATTTTCGCTGTTTATTTCCCCTTGAAATATGCCATATAATCTATTCTCGTAATGAAAATATATATAAGGAGGGAAGGGAGAAGCCTAAGTGATATTTACATTCACCTGGAACCACCTAATTTATTATGTACTGTCTAAATTTCCTGTCTATCATTTCATATCGTATATACTTCGTATTAGCAACTGTCACCAGGCTGAGATTAGCAGCACTGCACTTCCCCTAGGCAGGCCACCAAACACTGTGACTGTATTCAGTTTACTGTCGTTTTTCAAGGTGAGAGCACGTCGGATTCGCACCTGTCAAATTCCGCCCCTTTTTAGCCCCATGAAAAGGGCCCTGTGACCTCTACCCCCTACTAAACCTCGTGTGGAATGAGGTAAAGGGATAAGTGAGTGGTGTGGAACGTGAACTGGCTAATTTGTCAATGAAAATGATAGAGAGTGACTACGATCTTTCTGGTGAGTAAAACAGTGCAAGTGGAAATGTAAATAATGTGTAAACAGCAAGTGAAAGCAATGAATGTAAATATAAGTGAACAGTGGAAAATAGTTTTATAAGTTACTGCAAGTGACAGTGCATAAAAGTGTAAGTAAAATAGAAATGTAAATAATGTAAATAAAATAGAGAATGTGAATAGAAATGTAAGTAAGTAGTAATATAAGAATACGAGTATATATACTAGGAGTAATGAAGGTGAAAGTAATGAAAATGAAAGTGACAGCTTCGCTCTCTATGCTAGTATACATGAGAAAGTGAATGCCTGGAGGGAAAATAAACTACTAGTACTGAAAGAAACTTATAGATAAATATTGTAAAGTAGTAATATAAGAATTCGAGTATATATACTAGGAGTAATGAAAGTGAAACTGAAAGTAATGAAAATGAAAGTGACAGCTTCGCTCTCTATGCTAGTATACACGAGAAAGTGAATGCCTGGAGTGAAAATAAACTACTAGTACTGAAAGAAACTTATAGATAAATATTGTAAAGTAGTAATATAAGAATACGAGTATATATACTAGGAGTATTGAAAGTGAAAGTGAAAGTAATGAAAATGAAAGTGACAGCTTTGCTCTCTACGCTAGTATACACGAGAAAGTGAATGCCTGGAGTGAAAATAAACTACTAGTACTGAAAGAAACTTATAGATAAATATTGTATATATATAAATAAGTGTAATAAAGTACTAGGAATATAAAGTGTGAGTGTGTTTAGAAATAATAAATGACAGCTCCGCCTCAGAATACCATCGGGGAACCAGCACGGGAGGAAAGCTCGTATACGCTTGTAATTTACATTGCTTTCACAGTGTTTTTTTTTTTTTGGAGTATGGATTCCAAACTACTTGAAATTCATAGAATAGTGTTTGTAGTTATAATATCAGGCAGTGGTAACCATATTACGGAGTGTCGGGAAGTGTAAAGTGGAGACTTCGTTACCCAACTTCAGAAGTCTCCACAAGTACCTACGGTAGTCGATGAAGGCTCAACAAACATCCCATGGGAAAGCTGAAGGTATGTGCCATATGCATATTTAATTATAATATTCTAGGACTAATAACTGATTTTTGGCAAATATTTTTAAAAAGTCAGTCGGAATGCGAATATCCCCACGTGAGATGCACGGACCACCTCCGACATGCCCGCGCTTAAGGGGTTAAAGTTTGTGTACATTTACTGCTCATTCTTTTGTTCATTCTCGTGTGTATGTGTGAAAGAGAGAGGACTGATGCAAACAATAATGTATTCCATTATTGCTTTCATAGCTGCTGTCCTTGAACAATGCCTTACTGTACCGGTGTCAGTGACGTTGAGTTAGGGTGAGCTATAAAAAACTGCGAGCAATTATGGGAAGGGAACGAAGGTCACTGGTGTGTTTACACGACCCTACTCCACCTCCCAAGCAGTCAAGGCGTTCACAGTTCACTTCATCCCAGATGTTTTCGTCGATGTTTACATGCTAATGTAACGCGCATCCTAATTTTATTTATTCGTACACGAATCATAGCAAATCACAGGATGGGTTTAGGGGAAGAAATTAATAATAAAAAAAGCCAGGTGTGCCAGACGACTCTTTTCACATACAGTGAACTCTCACATTTGGCTAGTAATAGGTGCAAAAAAAAAAATTTGCCAAACTGGAATTCACCAAATCTGAACTGAATAACTAATGGGAAAAAAGTAAATTGTTTCAGGGCATGCATGACTGGACTGATTTTCCACATATATTATAACATTACGGGGTGTAAATCATGTGATAAACACACATAATATGGTTCAATTTTGTTTATTTTAGCCAAGAAACAATACAAAACAGAAAAACTCGCATAAGAAAAGAAAATAATGGGCTTGATGTACATGGGGTGTATGGTGCATGGATGCCTTAGTTGGCAACTGAAGCCTCACTCCCTATAGCTTCCGTTGTCCCTTGCTCCTGTGGATCTTCATCTGAGCCAGATTCTTCAAAATCAAAGTCATCTGGAATGCTTGCAATGTCTGTGTTGCCATCAACTGGGCCAGGATCATTGGAGAGGGAAGCTTCAGCTGGTGCAGTATCTTCACTCTGTCGGCGGCCCAAGTAACGAGCGATGAGCACTTGTTGTTGTTCATTTCTGTTCTTATTGTATTCCTTCATGAAGGAAGATGATATTTCATTCATTTTCTGTACCAACTGAACACGATCACTCTCACTGGGCTACAACAGTCTTTATTTCTTCTTGGAAATGGGAACAGGTACTCAATATGTGAGAGAGTTTTGTCCTTGTCAGTTGCTTGGGAGTCTGCGCAGGTTTATCTTCTTGTTCGTTGTCTTTTGTTTCATCATCATCATCATTATCCAGCATTTCTTCAGTTTTCTGTTCAGTGCTTTTGGATATCATCTCACCCAACTGTTCTACATTAACTTCATTAAATCCTGGAACTCTTCTTGTTGCTTTTACCACTTCTTTCATGAGCTGTTCCTGTGTCTGTTTGCCAGTGTCACTGTTGGCACCGTGATGAGGCGAGAGAGAAGTGGTTCCCACCCATGCTTAATGGTAGCATTATTAATTTTATGCCAGGCATCTACCATAAAGTTGACAGCCTGTCTGATATCAAAACGTTTCCATAACGTTTTGACGGTAACTATCTCCCTTGGCATGTTGATAGGCAAGGCCTTATCTGGTGAAGAAGCTGATGTGAATGTCACGATTGAGGTTGAAATTACTGTAATTGGCATAAAATTATAGAATACAGTTACAGTATATTTTTATTATTAACAACTCGTTAAATGTGAGATTTCTGTTGCCAGATTAGAGCGTTGTGTACAATCCCACCCATCTCCAAAAGTGAATTCGCCAAATAAAAACTCGCCAAATGTGAGAGTTCACTGTATGTATGAAAAAGAAATTGATTTTAGAACTTTAAAAAGTGATCCCAAGGCTGACCACGGGAGCACGCAAGTTTATGAACCCACAGCCATTGAGAGGGCTAAATGTACGCTTTACTTTAACCAGTAAAAGCACCTTACCACATCAGTACTTCCTGATAGTGTGTTATATTTTTCAGATTATTTCTGGGTTGGTAAATACAGTAAACATTTCTTGTTAAATCTGTCTCCCCGTCATTTTTAGCTGTTCTGGTGTGACAACTCTTGTTTATTTTGTTAACGTAATGGCAGAAAGGACTGTACTTCCCTAAGTGTTTAACTAAATCTGGCCTAACCGAGCTTATCTGTACCTAATAATTTAACCTAATCTAACCTCCGATATCCACCTTTGAGCATGTTGAGTTTCTTCCACTGCTCTGGAAACAGTCGTAGGGGAAAGTGACGATAATAACAGGGAGGAAATTTTTCAGCAAGAAAAAGTAATTTGCCAAACTGAAAGTTGTCAGAAAATTACAGAAACAAGCTGGAGGATTATGAATTGAATTGGTAAGGTCTTTCTGCTGCTTCAAGTGTACAATGAAATACACAAGTATTTTCCCAAAATCTGATGAATGTAGGGTAGAAAAATCGAACCATTTGAAACACACACTGGTAGAAACAGGGTTTTCATTCTATTTCGCTTGGTGTAAATTTTCTTCAGACGGGACTGGGAAGATAGTTGTGTCTTTCTTTGTACATTTATCGGTAAATAAATCAGTCTAACAGTGCTTGTGTTTTGTTTGCACCAGATTAATCGTGATTTCAGATTATTTAGGCAGCTCTTCACATCATATAGTCTGGATAATAGGGCTGTCTCTGTATTTCCTTTTGTATCAATTTTCTTATCATCAAGACAGATATTTTCGCATTGTGGAATTTGTCCTATATTCATCGCTTTCATACCATCGAAAATTCGTACTTCGGGTTTTCATATTTCGAAGACTCATCGTATACTCTCAGTCCTCAAGTACCGCGGCCAACAGGAACTGGACAAGGACCATGGTACTCAATTCCGTGCCACTCAAACAATATGTTTGAATGTATAATGGTACAGTGTGTACTGGCATCTTTCCAGAACTCTGGCTTTTACCCCTTCTTACCACCTTACCTCATGTAAATTACCCTCACATACCCACCATCAGGTAAAACACTGAAAGAGGTATAACTCTTCATTTTCATTTCCATTTTCGTTTTTGAAGGCTTCAACATACTTACATGCATTGGCCTTGGTCAGCTAATGGTGGCTGTCCATGCTGCTCGATCTGTGGCAGCTGCTCGATCTGTGGCAGCCTTCCTGTTCAGTCCCTTAACCCAGAGGTCGCACTAAATGACCTCATCCCAAGTCTTTCTCAGTCTGCCCCTTGCAACCCCACCCCCTGTATTAACGCTTCTCACTTTCTGCACCCAGTTATCATCCCCCATCCTCTCCACATGCCCAAACCTTCTCAATCAACCTCTCCTCATCACAACACCAATACACTCCAGTCCCATCCTACCTCTCAACTTTTCCATTGTAAACCCAGCCCCCTCAGGCCTTGCATGCAGGGACTCATTGCACATCCGCCTAATCATTTTCATATCTGTACGTTTGAGCCCGTGAATATCCTCATCCTTTGCTGCCCAGGTCTCACTACTATACAGTATTACACTCCTAACACATGCTGCATACAAAGACGCCTTATTATGTAAGGGAGAGTCCTCTCAATGTCAAGAGAGGCAACAGCTCCCTGAACTTCTTCCAACCACTTCTCTCCCTAGCCACAGCCTCCAGCACATAACTTGGCTCCCCAGTAACAAAACTCTTCCAGACACTCAAGAGACTCACCAGTAAGTTCAATCCTTTCATGCCCGACAGTCTCCACCTGCTCTCCCCGAGACAACACACACATAAAATCAACATTATCTCGCAGTCTGCCTGTAATACCACTACATCTCCTCTTGTGCACCCATTTGTCACAAACACTGCACAAGATGGAATTACTTCCCATGCCCTTGTGGTAGATTGCACATGGCCACTCTCCTTCGTCTTTGACACTACCGCCACCAACTGTAGATATCATCACTTTTGTTTTATCTGCATTTACACTTAAGCCCTTGTGCCCAGTACCATTTCTTCACTTCTTTACTATTACTGTTATAATTAAGAACATCAGTGGTATTAAAAATAGCCTTAACAAAGCAGTGTTGTTGTTACATAGCTCTCCGGTACTTTCTCCCTCCCCCCATCCCCAATGTTGTTGCCAAAGTTTTGCCTTCTCTCGTATCATGTGGCCTTCAGGAGAGACGTTAAGCCATATGGTTAGATGAAATGGAACGAAAATGTTTGCTAACCAGAACAAAATTACGCTTTCATCCATGTGTTCTTGTGAGATAGCATTCAGTTTCATTTTCTTCGTTCAATTTTGCACATCCCAACACATTTAGGACTGACTGAGCATATGGCTAAACTGCTCAGTCAGTCCGAAATGTGTTGGAAGCGCGATATCAGACAAAGAATATGAAACTAAACGCTAACTCACGAGAATGCATAGATGAAAGAGTACAGTAATCACTCTAATATCCGGACGCCCAATAACCGAACATCCCCACTAACCGAACCTTATCGTCCTGGGATCAAACATTCCCAAAATGGTCCGAAAATCCAAAAAAATTGGAAAAAAAACCGATTTTTTGCCGTCCGTAATTTGAACTTGCCGCGCGCGCCGCGTGAGAGCATTGTTTTGGTTCGTCATTCCTCCGACGTCCGATAGAGCGCCGCTGCATCATCCCCACTTCCCGCCTGTCTCTCACCGCGACTGGACCTGCGCTGTTCGTCATGGCTGCCCACGTGCTCGCTTTTGTGGTGGTGCCGTACTTGCTGCAAGGCCTCCTGCTGCTCTCTGCCCTACTCTTAGTGTGTGTGATGATGGCCCCGCCTCCTGAGAAAAGGAAGAGAGTGTATATGACTCTGGAGAAGAAACGGGAGATATTGGAGAAGGTTGATGCGGGTTGGTCTTCCTCTCGCATTCTCCGCGAGTTCAACCTGGCCCGGTCGACTTTGTTTGATATCAAGCGTTCCCGAGACAAGCTCATGCAGTACACGGCTGACTTCTCGTCGAGAAGCAAACGCAACGTGGAGAGGAAGGTTATGTTTACTCCCAAGTATGCAGAGATCGACCGCTCCACGTTGATTTGGTATCGACAGCAACGTGCAGCTGGTGTGATGGTACGTGGAACGGAGCTGAAGGCTGCTGCTGAGAAGTTTGCAAGGCTTCACGACGCCCTAGACTTCAAGGCATCCGAGGGTTGGCTCTTCGCGTTCAAGTTGCGACATGGCCTTACTAACCGTAAAGCACATGGCGAAGCATTGGACGCTAACGAGATGGAGTGGACGAGTTTCGGCACAAGGTGAAAGGCTTGATCGACAGGGAGGGCCTCACTCTCGGTCAAGTCTATAACGCTGACGAAACTGGCCTATTCTATCGCTCGGTGCCAACGAACACTCTCGCCGATGAGACGGAGAAGCGTGTACCTGGCCGCAAGCTTTCTAAGGAACGGATATCTGCTTTGTGTTGTGCCAATGCTAACGGCATGCACCGGCTTAAGCCCGTTATTGTTGGTCAGTGCAAAGCAGCCTCGGTGCCTTCGTGGGGTGATGGATGTCCTTCCTGTCGTATGGTACCATTCTTTGAAAGCATGGTTCACAGCTGTGATTTTCAAAGACTGGTTTCACCATCACTTCGTCAAGGAGGTCATACATTACCAGACGAAGACACTGGGAATTCCTCGACCAGGTAAAGGCTCTCCTTCTCCTCGACAATGCACCTGCCCACCCGTGCGACAAGGACTTGGTTGCTGAGAATGGCCGTATTAGGTGCATGTTTCTGCCACCTAATACGACTGCTCTCATTCAACCAATGGACCAAGGAGTGATCGTGGCAACAAAGCGCCTGTACCGTCGGAAGTTCCTGGACGAGGTGATGGTGGTTCTCGAGGACGAGGACGAGCGCAGGGAAGGACGTGACACTCGAGGCAACAGCGGACTTTGGAAAACCTTCGCCGCTACAACATCAAGTCTGCGCTGTACAACTGGGCTAGTGCATGGAAGGAAGTCCCTGTGAAAACTCTTGAAAATGGTTGGTCTCGTCTGCTTCTCGGAACAGATGTGGAGTACGATTTCCTAGGGTTTGACGTGGATGACTTCCATGCACGGCTGCGTACGCACGGCGACGATGTTGATGTGGACGATGTTCGTGAGTGGTTGGACCGACGACGAGGGCGATCCTGGGTATCAGACGTTGTCTGATATCGAGATCGCGTCTTCGGTTGCTGGTGTCAGTCCCGAACTTGAAGATTCCGACGACGAAGGCGATGATGATGCAGACTCCGCCCAGCAGGACACTACTCCAGCCATCCCCAAGCTGAGCGCACTCCGGGAACATCTAGAGTTCGTCCTAGACTACCTGGAACACCCGGACTGCGACAGGGAGATGGGGCCCTTGGGACTCGTGGAGGAAGTGCGTGCTTTCCGGCAGCGCATCATCAATCGCCAGAATCGTCGGTCCTTGCGGCCAGTCAACGATTGACAGTTTTTTCAGGCCCGTGACCCCCGCTGTGCAAAGCCATGGTTACCCTCCGTTGCCTCCCCAAGACAGGCCCTCATGCTCCGAGCCACAGCCCAGCACATCAGCTACAGTGGAGTCACCGCTCGACGTGAGTTTGCGGCTGTCTTCAGAGTCTTCTGTAGTCGGTACGCCATCACCACTACCCACCGATGCACCCCTTGGACGCCTGCCAGTGATACTCTCGGGCTCTGACAGTGAATAAACAGCAAGAACTTCTCCACTAGACCACACGGGAATTTTGAGTGTTGTGCAGTGAAAAAAACGGTGTGTTGTGTTAAGGTTTTCAAGTTGGGAGAAAAGACTAAGTAGAAAAGAAATTTAACGTAACTAACCTTCTTTGTTTTGGCTTTGGAAACTTAAAAAACTTGGGAAAAGTTAATGTGCAACACTTAAATTTAATGGAACATTATTTGGACTAAAGTGAACACTGTGAAAAGAACGGACTTCTGTGTGTTAGTGACTAAGTTCAGTGCAAGACTTCAGGAAGAGTGTAGTGCAAGTGCTTCAGGAAATCGTTCTTACTGTCAGAGTCCGAGAGGAGGCGGTTATTCATCGAGGTGGCCAGGGACTTGCTGTAAGTAGCCAAAATGTTTCATGTTGTACTATTTTTCCATACTATATTTACCAGAATGTTTCATATTGTATTTTTTCCCATACTATACTTACCAGAAAGTGTCATACTGTACTTCTTTCCATACTAAACTTACCTCATGCATGTGCAGTAGGAATGGGTTTTTCAGAGTTCGGTTAGGTTCGGTTAGGTTAGGTTCGGTTAGAGTCCATAAGTACCAGAATGTTTATTAATGTATGAACATACTTCTAAACCCACATTTTATGTGTCTATTGCATTTATTTCAGTCATTTATGTGCCTTATTGGTGTGATTTGGGTGTTAAATAGGTGCTATGCATGTCCGGAGGGAGTTGTATAGGTGTTTCTCTGTGTTAGGGTCCGTAAGTACAAGTCCATAAGCTGGGGCCCAATATCCGGACAAAACCAATATCCGAACCTACCGATGGCTCTATTGATCCGGATATTGGAGTGATTACTGTACTTTACTTCCCGTGTCATAGGACGCCCCTTGACATTGGACGCTCCCCCAAACAGACAAGGCAATATCCAGAAAAAAATAGGAAGGAAATAATCAAGGAACATCAGCAAAGATGATTCACAAATCCGGTACTATGTTTACAACCTTCATTCTCTTGCTACTTTTTATCTAATGAACATATTTGGTCATACTTCCAATGTATTAGCTATTGTCCACTTCATTACCTGGTATTATAACAGCATAGCCATAGAAAACTATAGTATAGATGTAAAAAAAAGCATGTTTAAACACACGCTTACCATGTCGGCTGACTTTGTTGTGTGGACTGTGGAGATTTCAAATCATCGGAGTTTGTGGAGATTTCAAATCATCGGAGTTTGTGGAGATTTCAAATCATCGGAGTTTTCGTCACCCACTGACCACTGAATTATTCCGAGATAATAGTAAGTAACGCACACGTATTAAAAGAAGTAATCTTTTATTCACATCATAAATCTTAAAAAGTGTCATAGTTAAATTTGTAATTGTATTATCCATGTCCGATTCTTCTCTCTGACTTGCTGCTCGTCTTGAAACCCTGAGAAGTCCCCGCCACTTGTGTCCAGTTCCTCTGACAACGACTCTGACTCATCACCTTTGATTCATAAAGCAGGTTGTCTTCAGTTCCATCATGTGCATTACTGATACCACATTTTTTAAAATGACTTTACCACAATTTCCACTTTCACTGATTTCCACGCATTTTTCTCCCATTCGCAAACCAGTCCAGTGCTTGCTCTCTTGATTCTTCCAGTTGGTGTTAACTCTTGGTCTGAGCTTGCCATCCACCTTGTCCAGTGCTCCCACATGACTGCATCAAAAGGCTTATTAATTGAGACATCCAGTGGCTGAAGTAAACATGTTAAACCACTGGGAATGACAGCAAGATGTGTATTTTCAGCATTCATTCTTTTCTTTGTATCGTCCATCAGATGAGGGTGGAATTGATCCCACACAAGCAGAGCAGGTTGCTTTCGTAACCCACCAGCTTGCCTTGACCACACTTTCTCAATCCATAATTTCACTCCTGCTTCATCTATCCACCCCTATTCATGACAATGAATAACCACTCCTGGCGATATTTTCTCTTTTGGCAGTGTTTTGTTTGAATATTAGCGTTGGTGGCAACTTTGTGCCATCAGAACAGCATGCAAGCACAACTGTGTAATGAGTTTTCTCATTACCTGAGGTTTTTACAGTTACAGTTTTGATTCCTTTCATGTCAACAGTTCTATTTGAGGGCACATCGAAAGTTAAGGGAAATTTATCCGTCTTGGCAATCTGGCAGAGTTCATAGTTTCTTGTCTATGTTTAATGATATATCTGTGAAACTCCACAA
Organism: Coenobita brevimanus; assembly: GCF_032717465.1. NCBI lineage: Eukaryota > Metazoa > Arthropoda > Malacostraca > Decapoda > Coenobitidae > Coenobita > Coenobita brevimanus. The sequence goes on along the minus strand of NC_137017.1, from coordinate 12,135,909 downwards.
TCTTGTTCTCATACTGATCAGGTAGTTTTTGTGCTATCCTTGTTTTCGTCCTCATGCACAGACCTTGGCGCATCATAAATTGAAGAACCAGCATTTTGAACCAGTGAAGTTGTATCCCTTCTCTCCAGCCATTTTCTTTGCTTGTAAAATGATAATTTTAGTTGTCGCTGCAATACCTGATGACCGATGATCAATTACCTGCGTCTTTAACTCATCCTTCAACTCAGGCCATTTTCCTGGAACAGACTTTCTTTGTAGACCATGCTTCAGTTCCCTCACATTTTTCAATTCTTCTGCTTTCACCACATTCTTATCATTTTTTCTGTTGGAGGGGGCCCAAAATGTCGTTCAGCTGCTCGATTTCCATTTTGTTTGGCATATTCAGTAACTTGGAGTTTTTATCTTACTATGTATGCACGCCCCTTTTCCATTGCCATAAACTTTGGATATATGGAGAGGCAGGTGTGGAGCTAATGCCTGCATGCAAAGAACTGTCCTGACATGAAACTTGAAGGGGTCGTTCATATGACTACTCTCGTTTCCCACTTGACAGTTGTTTGACCGTCGTCTGCTGAGCTGAACCACACAACAACAACAACCAACTCAAACAAACAGCTGAGTGAGATGACCATACAGAGCTTTTCCGTGGTATTCTGAATATTTTATGGTCTTGTATATATAAATACTCTATATCTTTGTGTGCAGCTGCAGCCCCTTGTCTTAGGACACACGGTGATTTTTAAGGTAATTTTTGTGGGAAAAAAGTGCGTCCAATGACATGGGAAGTACGGTAATTTTTTCTGGTTAGCAAACATTTTCTGTCCATTTTGTTCCCTAAAACTGCCAGGCGCATAATTTTTTGTCCAACCATACGACCTAACATCTTTCCCAAAGGCCATATGATACGAGAGAAGGCAAAACTTAGACAACAACATTGGGGGTGGAGGGGGGGGGGTGCTGGGGAGCTACATATAAACGACACAAGGGTGCCCAGCCCAATTTTTTTGTTAATGCAATTTTTAATACCACTGACATTCTTAATTGCAATAGTTATATCTTTTTTAAGTGTTTTACCTGATTGATGGGTATATAAGTGGGTATAATTTACATATAAAGTGGTAAGAAGGGGTAAAAGTGAGAGTCTTCTCTCTCTGACACTCCACATGACGCCCTGTGAGCTTCTCAGTCGGCTTCAGGACAACACATAAACTTTCACTGCCGTCAGGATTGCATCACTTCCTACACACGCTCTTCTTTATCCTCTCCTGGTCTTTCCAAATTGTTCTGATGGTGCATTCATTTATGCCATGCCTTTTTACCATTTCAGTAAACGTGCACTTTACTTGAAGCCGTCGAGAGACCTTACCAGTTCAATTCATATTCCTCCAGTTTGTTTTCTGTGTTTTTCTGATGATTTTCAGGGTAGCAAATTACCTTTTCCCACTGAAAAATGTCTCACTTTTTATCATCATGTTCCTCAAGCTGTACCAACGAGCATCTTGACATACTCAAAGACAGTTTTCGTTTCCTAGCTGGATGCTAGGTTAGGTTAGGTTAATTTATTAGGTATAGTTAAGCTGGGTTAGGTTAAGTTTAGTTAAACACTTAGGCCCTTTCACCATAACCCTGACAAGTCAAATGAGATGACACAGTGGAACACAGCTAAATACAATGAGGAAACAGATTTTGCATTAAATGTTTGTTTACCACCCAGAAATAGTCAGAAAAATAGACTATCAGGAAGAAGAATGAAGAATGTGGAACTGAACGCTAACTTACAAGAGCACGTGGATTAAGCAAACATGTTCATTTAGTTTTGTCCCCTAAAACTGCAAAACACATATGATTGTGGGTTATAGTCACTGAGACGTGAGGAAGGACTTGGTACTCATATGCTCAGTCGGTCCGAAATGTGTCGGGAAGCACAAAATCGAAAGAAAAATGTGGATCTGAACACTAACACGAGAATACTTGGATGAAAGTACACTCAAACCTCGAGTACCACGGCAATAAGGACTGGACAAGGACCATGGTACTCAAATCCGCATCGCTCAGACAATATGTTTATATGTATAATGGTACAGTGTGTTCTGGCAACTTTCCAAAACTCTCACTTTTACCCCTTCTTACCACTTCAATCCCACGTAAGTTTCCCCCACTTGCACGACCATCAGGTGAAAAATTGTAACAGATATAGCTATTGTAATTAAAAACATAATTGGTATTAAAAATACTGTAGCATTAACAAAAACAGAAGTTGGGCTGGGTACCCATTTGTTGATACGTAGCACCCTGTTATTTTCCTCCTGGCCCCCACCCCCAATGTTGTCAAAGCTTCACCTTCACTCGTATCATGTGGCCTTCAGGAGAGACCTTAGCCTTATGGTTAGATGAAAGTTTATGGGTCTGGCAGTTTTAGGGGATGAAATAATAGAACAAAAATTTATGCTAACCAGAAAAAATTTCTTTCATCCTTGTGTTCTCATGAGTTAGCATTTAGTTTCACATTCTTCATTTGATATCGCGCTTCCCAACACATTTTGGACAGACTAAGCCTATGGCTAAACTGCTCAGTCAGTCCAAAATTTGTTGGGAGGAGCGATACCGAACAAAGAACATGAAACCGAAAGCTAATTCATGTGAACACATGGATGAAAGAGTACTTTTTTCTGGTTTGCAAACATTTTCGTTCCATTTCGTCCCCTAAAACTGCCAAACCCATGAATTTTAGCCTAATCATATGGCCTAACGTCTCTCCCGAAGGCCACATCGTACGAGAGAAGGCGAAACTTTGACAACATTATGGGTGGGGGGTGGGGAAAGAGTGGTGGGAAGCTATGTATCAACACAAGGGTACCCAGCCCATCTTTTGTTTTGTTAATGCTATTTTTAATACCACTGATATTCTTAATTACAATAGTTATTTCTCTTTCACTGTTTTACCTGATGGTGCATATAAGTGGGGTTAATTCACGTGGGGTAAGGTGGTAAGAAGTTGTAAAAGTGAGTTTTCTTTCTCTGATGCTCCACATGACCCCTTACGAGCTTCTCAGTCAGCTTCAGGACAGCATATAAACTTTCACAGCTGCCAGGTTCGCATCACTTCCTGCGCTTGATCTTTATCTTCTCCCGGTCCTTCCAAATTGTTATGATGGTACTTTCAATCATGCCATGCTTTTTTCCCATTTCGGTTAACGTATGCTTTACATAAAGCAGTAGAAAGACCTTACCAATGCAGTTCATATTCCTCCAGTTTGTTTTCTGTATTTTTCTGTTTATTGTGTGTGTGTATGCGCCAACGCAAGATCGTGCTAGAAGAGTGAGAGAAGATTTCTGGACAAATGTGGAAGTGTGCATGGAAAAGTTTGGAAGGAATGAGAGAGTGTTTTTGATTGGTGATATGAATGGTAAAGTTGGGAATGTGAAGGTGGATGGAATAGTTGGTGAGTGGGGTGTGCCTGCTGAGATAGATGAGAATGGGAGTGCGTTAGTGGACATTTGTGCTGGGAGGGGGTTGGTGATAGCCAATACCCTCTTCAGGCATAAAATGATCCACAGGTATACATGGCGAGTGATGAGAAGGGTGGGTGGTGAACTGAATGAAAGGAAGGCAATGATTGATTATGTGTGTGTGGATGAAAGGATGCGAAGATGTGTAAAGGATGCAAGAGTGTATAGAGGTTGGGGGAGTGGACTTTCTGACCACTACTTGGTGGTGGCCAGAATTAGGATGCAAGTAAGATGGAGGACTAGAAGAAGGGAAAGACGAGAGGAAGGAGTAGTTGCAAGGAGAGTGGAAAGGTCACAAGAGGATGAGAAAAAGGCAGAGTATAAGAGAGAAGTGGAGGAACGATTGGGCAAATATGAATTGGAGCAGATGGGAGACGTGGAAGGTATGTGCAAGATATTTACAGAAGAAATATGTGCAGCATGTGATGTGGTGTGTGGAAGGAAGAGAAGACGGAGGGGGATGCAAGGAACAGCATGGTGGACTGAAGAGGTGAAACAGGCTGTGGCACAAAAGAAGAAAGCATACAATGAATGGATGAGAAATAGGGGCGTGGAAGAAGTTGAGAGGCGGAAGAGAGAGTTATATGTGGAAAGGAAGAGAGAGGTGAAAAGATTGGTAAGAGAGAGTAAGAAGAGAGTGGATGAGGAATTTGGATGGAATTTGAGTGTAAAGTGGAGGGACTGTAAGAAAATGTTCTGGAGAGAAGTGAAAAGAGTAAGACAGGGTGGAAGTGAAGTTAGCAGGGGAGTGAAAGATAAAAATGGTAGATTACTAGTGGAGAAGGGAGAAAAGTGAGCAGATGGAGAGAACACTTTAAGGAATTGTTGAACCTAGAGGATGGTAGTAATGCGAGTATAAGTGGCTGGGGAATGGCTGGGAGAAGGAGGGAAGTGAGAAGACAGGAAGAAATCAGTAGGATAGAAGTTGTGGAAGCAATGAAGAAAGTTAAGTCGGGGAAAGCCCCAGGAATTGATGGAGTGTGTGGTGAAATGCTGAAGCATGGGGGAGAGATAGTAGTAGAATGGATGTGGAAGATGTGCAGATTGGCCTGGGAGGAAGGTAGAGTCCCGGAGGATTGGAAGTCAGGTATAATTATTCCCTTTTACAAAGGAAAAGGGGAAAAAGAAGTGTGTGGTAATCATAGGGGCATTTGTCTTCTTAGTATAATAGGAAAAGTGTATGGTAGGATACTTATAGACAGAGTTAGAGAAAGAACAGAGAAATTAGTTGGAGAAGAACAGGGAGGCTTTAGGAAGGGAAGAGGTTGTGTAGATCAGATATTCATTCTTAGATCTTTCGTGGAAAAGTTTCTAGAGAAGGGAAAGAAGTTGTATGTGGCTTTCATGGATTTGGAGAAAGCATATGACAGGGTGGATAGACAAGGATTGTGGAAAGTGTTAAGAATATATGGAGTAGATGGGAAGTTGTTGAATGCTGTGAAGAGTATGTACGATGGTGCGAAGGCTGCAGTGCATGTGGATGGTGAACTAAGTGAATTTTTCTCTTTGAAAGTTGGTTTGAAACAGGGATGTGTCATGTCTCCATGGTTGTTCAATCTGTACATGGATGGGGTAATAAAAGAGGAACAAGGTAGGGTAGCGGATGTTGGAGTGGCCCTGGTGAGAGAGGATAGTGTTTGGAAACTCCCTGTACTGTTGTTTGCAGATGATACTGTGTTGTTGAGTGAAGACGAAGGGGAGCTGCAAGGCTTGGTAGATGAGTTTGACAGAGTGTGTAAGAAACAGAATCTAAAGGTGAATGTATGGAAGAGTAAAGTGATGGTCTTTGAGAGAGGTGAAGTCAGTGAATGTACAGCGAGGTTGGATGGTGAGGAATTGGAAAATGTAAGTACGTTTAAGTACTTGGGTAGTGTGATGAGTAAGGATGGAGGTTTGGAGGGTGAAGTGCTTGAAAGGGTACAGCAGGGAAGAAAGGTTGCTGGTTCTTTGAAAGCAGTGATAAGAAACAGGGAAGTGAGCACGGAAGTGAAAAAGTTACTACATGACAGTATTGTGATACCAACTCTAACGTACGGAAGTGAAGCTTGGACGTTGTTGGAAGGACACAAGTCAAGAGTGAGAGCAGTGGAAATGAGTTATTTAAGAGAAGCCTGTGGAGTCACATGGAGAGACAGGCTGACGAATGAGGATATAAAGGAGTGTTGTGGTGTTGATGTGGATGTGATAGGAAGCGTTATGAGGAACACACTGAGGTGGTTTGGCCATGTGGAGAGGATGGAGGGTGAAAGACTGACAAAGAGAGTGTATGTGAGTGAGGTGGAGGGGGGAAGAGGGAGGGGGAGGCCGAGGATGAGATGGAGGGATGGGATGGAGAGGTATATGAGAGAGGGGGGTGTGAGTTGGGAGCAGGGCAGTGAAATGGCGGGGGACAGGGCGACTTGGAGGCAATTTGTTTGTGGCCACCCCAAACGGGATTGAGCCATCTGGCAATAGATAGATAGACAGTATGTCAAGACAATCATAGGTTCGACTTAAGGAAGGTGATGATAAATAGTGGGAAATTTTACAGCAGGAAAAGGTAATTTCTATCTATCTATCTATTGCCAGACGCCTCAATCCCGTTTGGGGTGGCCACAAACAAATCGCCTCCAAGTCGCCCTGTCCCCCGCCATTTCACTGCCCTGCTCCCAACTCACACCCCCCTCTCTCATATACCTCTCCACCCCATCCCTCCATCTCATCCTCGGCCTCCCGAGGGAGGCCGAGGATGAGATGGAGGGATGGGGTGGAGAGGTATATGAGAGAGGGGGGTGTGAGTTGGGAGCAGGGCAGTGAAATGGCGGGGGACAGGGCGACTTGGAGGCGATTTGTTTGTGGCCACCCCAAACGGGATTGAGGCGTCTGGCAATAGATAGATAGATAGAAATTACCTTTTCCTGCTGTAAAATTTCCCACTATTTATCATCACGTTCTTTAAGTCGAACCTATGATTGTCTTGACATACTGTCTATCTATCTATTGCCAGATGGCTCAATCCCGTTTGGGGTGGCCACAAACAAATTGCCTCCAAGTCGCCCTGTCCCCCGTCATTTCACTGCCCTGCTCCCAACTCACACCCCCCTCTCTCATATACCTCTCCATCCCATCCCTCCATCTCATCCTCGGCCTCCCCCTCCCTCTTCCCCCCTCCACCTCACTCACATACACTCTCTTTGTCAGTCTTTCACCCTCCATCCTCTCCACATGGCCAAACCACCTCAGTGTGTTCCTCATAACGCTTCCTATCACATCCACATCAACACCACAACACTCCTTTATATCCTCATTCGTCAGCCTGTCTCTCCATGTGACTCCACAGGCTTCTCTTAAATAACTCATTTCCACTGCTCTCACTCTTGACTTGTGTCCTTCCAACAACGTCCAAGCTTCACTTCCGTACGTTAGAGTTGGTATCACAATACTGTCATGTAGTAACTTTTTCACTTCCGTGCTCACTTCCCTGTTTCTTATCACTGCTTTCAAAGAACCAGCAACCTTTCTTCCCTGCTGTACCCTTTCAAGCACTTCACCCTCCAAACCTCCATCCTTACTCATCACACTACCCAAGTACTCAAACGTACTTACATTTTCCAATTCCTCACCATCCAACCTCGCTGTACATTCACTGACTTCACCTCTCTCAAAGACCATCACTTTACTCTTCCATACATTCACCTTTAGATTCTGTTTCTTACACACTCTGTCAAACTCATCTACCAAGCCTTGCAGCTCCCCTTCGTCTTCACTCAACAACACAGTATCATCTGCAAACAACAGTACAGGGAGTTTCCAAACACTATCCTCTCTCACCAGGGCCAGTCCAGCATCCACTACCCTACCTTGTACCTCTTTTATTACCCCATCCATGTACAGATTGATTAACCATGGAGACATGACACATCCCTGTTTCAAACCAACTTTCAAAGAGAAAAATTCACTTAGTACTTAAAGATGATTTTCTTCTCCCAACTTCTCAGCAGGATGCTAGGTTAGGTTAGGTTAAATTATTTGGTATAGTTAAGCTTGGTTAGGTCAAGTTTGGTTAAATACTTAGGTTAGGACAGGCCCTTTCGTTGTAACCCTGACAAGTCAAACGAGTTGACACAGTGGAACACAGCTAAAAACAGCAGAGGAAACAGATTTAGCATGAAACGGTCATTCACCACCCAGAAGTAATCCAAAAAATATAAGACTATCAAGAAGAAGAAGAGCAAAGAATGTGGACCTGAATGCTAACTTACAAGAGCACATGGATGAAAGTAATTTTTTTTTTTTCTGATTAGCATTTTCGTTCAGTTTCGTCCCTTAACACAGCGAAGCCCATTTGACTGAAGTAAAGTCAGTGAGACATGAGAAAGGACTTGATAGCTGTATGCTCAGTTGGTCCAAAATGTGTTGGGAAGCATGAAATCGAACGAAAAATGTGGATCACTAACTTATGAGAACACATGGATGAAAGTGTTTTTTTCTAATTAGTAAATATTTTTGTTCCATTTAGTCCCCTAAAACTGTGAAACCCATTATGAGTGTGGGGTAGACCTAGGTGAGGCACTAGAAAGGATTGATAACTGTATGCTTAGTTAGATGGAAATGTGTTGGGAAGCACGAAATCGAACGAAGAATGTGGAACTGAATGCTAACTTACGAGAACACATGGATAAAAGAGTAACTTTTTCTCAACTTAGCAAACATTTTCGTTCCATTTCTTACCTTAAAATTGCAAAACCCATTATGAGTGTGGGTAAGAACTAGGTGAGGCATGAGAAAGGACTGATAACCACATACCCAGTTGGTCCGAAATGTGTTAGGAAGCATCAAATCGAATGAAGAATGTGGAACTGAACCCTAATTTATGAGAACACATGGATGAAAGTTTTTTTTTTTTCTGATTAGCATACATTTTTGTTCTGTTTCATTCCCTAAAATCGTGAAACCCATAAATTTCATCAAACCATTTGGCCATGAGTCTGTCCAGGAAGCAAATTTCCATTCTGTATGCGTATTCATCTCACCACCAGGAACCCTCAGCCAGGAACGACGCTTGCCCAGTCGTTTCAAAATTAACCATTGGTTTTTCTCAAAAATATGCTCAGTATGTTTCCCAGGCAAAATTTTCCCATCAGACTAACCTAACCTGACCTAACCCACTAGGGCTTCTTGGCTGAGGTGGCTGCTTGGCTGAGGTGGCTGACTGTGGTATTGAGATAAATACCCATACTGAATGGAAATATGCATCTAAGAAAGATACGCAGAGTTTAGAGGGTGATGTCATCGTGTGTGACTTTCAAATTTCGTTGTTGGGCCAGCTGACATCCCACGTGAGCTGGAGTTTTTCCGTGTGTTGACATGACTTGTCTCATTATGTTGAACCCGTTAGAACAAAAACGTGTTACTCAAGGATTGAGTGTGTTTTTTTTTCCTTATTAGCAAACATTTTTGTTATTTCCTCCCCTAAAGCTGTGAAACTCATTATGAGCGTGGATTAGAACTAGATGAGGTGTGAGAAAGGACTGATAACTATATGCCCAGTTGCTCCAAAATGTGTTGGGAAACATGAAATTGAACGAAGAATGTGGAACTGAGCCCGAACTTACGAAAACACATGGATGAAAGTTTTTTTTTTTTTTCTGATTAGCATACATTTTCATTCCATTTCTTCCCCTGAAATTGTGAAACTCATAAATTTTTGCCAAACCATATGGCCTTGAGTGTGCCCAGGAAAGGTACCCAGAGTCTGGAGGGTGTCACCACGCACGACTTTCAAATTTCATCGTCACGCCAGCAGGCTTCCCATGTGAGCTCTAGTTTTTCCGTATGTTGATATGACCTGTCTCATCATGCCAACCACATTTGAACAAAGATGTGTTTCTCAAGTGTGTTGTACTCAAGGACTGAGTGTTTAAATATATGTATCTATCTATCTATCTATCTATACTATATATACTGTATATATTGTATATACTGTACTGTATATATAGATTACATATATATAGGCCTGTAAAATATATATATATATATATATATATATATATATATATATATATATATATATATATATATATATATATTTATGGTGTCCCCCATGTACCACCATATATATATATATATATATATATATATATATATATGGTGGTACAGGGGGGCGCCCATCATCCACCCACTTAGTGTAGTGGTACTCCTTTTTTAGGGTAGCTCTACATTGAGTGGCAAGCCAAATGATTGCCTGTAAACCAGGAAAGCATTTACGATGCTGGGTGGTAACCTTATAACCACCCAAAACGTGTTCTCTACGTGACAGCAAGTGAGTTGGTGGAACGTTAGTGCCCCTCCCCGGAAAATAACTAACTAAAAATATGAACAAGAAGCCTCGGACTAGGACTGACCAAAAGGTGACGACTAAGGACCAAACAAAGGACACAGTATTGAGAGCTACATGGAGTGTAAGGGGTGCAAATGATGAAGTGAAAGAAAGAGGGATTGTTCAGGTGTTTGAGGGTGCGAAAGTGGATGTATGTGAATTAACCGAAACAAAACTAAAGGGGGGGGTGAGAGTGTGAGAGAATGGGAGTATGGATGGGGTATACACACGGGAGTAGGTGAGAATGAGAGGGCAAAAGGAGGAGTGTGTATTGTTGTGAGTAACAGATGAAAGGAGAATATAAGAGAGTATGGATCAGTTGACTCAAGGATTGTGTGGGTATGATTGAAAGTTGGACTACAAATGTGGGTGATTGTGTGCATGTATGCTCCAGTGCAAGATCGTGCAAGTAGAATGAGAGAAGAATTTTGGACAAATTTGGAAACATACATGGAAATGTTTGAAAGGAATGAGTGTTTTTGATTGGAGATAGGAATTGAGAAGTAGAGAATGTGAAGGTGGATGGAGTAGTTGGTGAGTGGGGTCTGCATGCTGAGGTGTATGAGAATGGCAGTGCTTTTGTAGACATTTGTGCTGGGAGGGGGTTGGTGATAGCCAATACCCTCTTCAGGCACAAAATGATCCAGAGGTAGACGTGGCGAGTGTTGAGAAGGGTAGGTGGATGACTGAATGAATGGAAGGCAGTGATTGATTATCTGTGTGTGGATGACAGGATGAGAAGGTGTGTTATGGATGCAAGAGTATATAGAGGTTGGAGGAGTGGATTTTCTGACCACCACTTGGTGGTGGTCAGAATCAAGGTCCAAATGAAATAGAAAAATAGAAGAAGGGAAGGACAGGAGGAAGTAGTTCTTACAAGGGGGGTGAAAAGATTAAAAGAGGATGGAAACAAGGTAGAATATAAGAGGAACATGGAGGAGCGATTGGATAAATATGAATTGGAGCAGATGGGGGATGTGGAAGGTGTGTGCAAGATATTCACAGAAGAAATCTGTGCGGCATGTGAGGTGGTGTGTGGGGTGATGAAAAGATGAAAAGGAGTGCAGGGAACAGCATGGTGGAATGAAGAGGTGAGAGAGGCTGTGGCACAAAAGAAGAAAGCATATAGTGAGTGGATGAGAAACGGAGGCATGGAAGAAGTAGAGAGGTGGAAGAGAGAGTTATTTGCAGAGAGGAAAAGAGAGGTGAAAAGATTATAAGAGAGAGTAAGAAGAGAGTGGATGATGAATTTGGGAGGAATTTGAGTGTAAAGTGGGGGAATTTAAGAAAATATTCTGGAAGGAGGTAAAGAGAGTTAGACAGGGTGCCAAAGAGGTTAATTGGGAATGAAAGATAAAAATGGTAGATTATTAGTGGAGAAGGGAGAAAAAGTGAGCAGATGGAGAGAACACTTTAAGGAATTGTTGAACACAGAGTATGAAAGTAACGTGAGTGTAAGTGGCTGGGAGATGGAGGGATGTGAGAAGAGAGGAAGAAATCAGTAGGATGGAAGATGTGGAAGCAATGAAGAAAGCTAAAATGGGGAAAGCCCCAGGAATTGATGGAGTGTATAGTGAAATGCTGAAGCATGGGGGAGAGATATTAGTAGAATGGATGTGGAAGATGTGCAGATTGGCCTGGGATGAAGGTAGAGTCCCGGAGGATTGGAAGTCAGGTGTAATTATTCCCCTGTACAAGAGAAGAGTGAAGAAATTGCAAGATAGTGAGAAAATGACAGTATAAGAGCATAGTGGAAGAAGGATTGGGAAGTTATGAGCTAGAGCAGATGGAAGGGGTGGAAAACGTATATAAGATATTCACGGAAGAGATAGGCGCAGCGTGTGAGGCGGCTTGTGGAGTGAGGAGGAGATGCAAGGGTGTGCAAGGGACAGCATGGTGGAATGATGAGGTGAAACGAGCTGTGGAACAAAAGAAGAAGGCAGATAGTGAATGGTTAGTGAGTAGAGGTAGGGGAGATGAGAGAGAGAAGAGAGAGGTATATGTGAGCAGGAGAAGGGAGGTTAAGAGACTGGTGAAGGAGAGTAAGAAGAAAGTGGATGAAGAGTTTGGGAGGAATCTGAGTGTGAAATGTAGGGAGTGTAAGAAATTGTTTTGGAAGGAGGTAAAGAAAGTAAGGCAGTGTGAAAGGGGAAATAGTAGGGGAGTGAAATATAGGAATAATAGATTGCTGGTGGAGAAGAGACAAAAATTGAGGAGATGGAAGGAGCACTTTGAGGATTTGTTGAATGTAGAAAGTGAGAGCAGTGCGAGTATAAGTGGTTGGGGAATGGCTGGGAGAAGAAGAGATGAGAGGAGGGCGGAAGAGATCAGTAGGGTGGAAGTAGTGGAAGCGATGAAGAAGATTAAGTTGGGAAAGGCCCCAGGAATTGATGGAGTGTGTGGTGAAATGCTTAGGTACGAGGGTGAGATTGTTGTGGAGTGGATATGGAAGTTGTGTAGATTGGCTTGAGAAGAGGGAAGAGTTCCAGAAGACGAATTCAGGTATAATTGTTCCTTTATACAAAGGAAAAGGGGAGAGAGAAGTATGTGGTAACCATTGGGGTATTTGCCTTCTTAGTGTGACTGGTAAAATATATGGTAGAATACTCATTGATAGGGTTAGGCATATGACAGAGGAGCTAGTTGGAGATGAACAAGGGGGATTTAGGAAGGGAAAAGAGTGTGTAGATCAGATATTTGTTCTAAGATGTTTAGTGGAGAAGTATCTAGAGAAGGGAAGGAAAGTGTATGCTGCCTTCATGAACTTGGAGAAAGCTTATGACAGAATAGATAGGCAAGGTATGTAGAAGGTATTAAGAATATATGGAGTGGAGTGGAAATTGTTGAGTGCTGTGAAGAGTATGTACAAAGGAGCTAGGGCTATGGTGCGAGTGGATGGTGAGCTGAGTTCTTTGATCTCAATGTGGGACTGAAACAGGGTTGTGTGATGTCTCCATGGATGTTTAATATATACATGGATGGGGTTGTAAAGGAGGTGCAAGGTGGGTCAGTGGATGTGGGGGTGGCTCTAATGAATGAGGGTGAGATTTGGAAGATTCCGGTGTTGCTGTTTGCTGATGATACAGTATTGTTGAGTGAAGATGAATGGGAGTTGCAAGGTTTGGTGAATGAATTTGGGACAGTGTGTAGGAGGAGGAATCTGAAAGTTAATGTAAACAAAAGTAAAGTTATGGTGTTTGAGAGGAATGAAGTCACAGAGTGTGCAGTGAGGTTGGATGGTGAAGATATGGAGAATGTGAGTGCATTCAAGCACTTGGGTAGTGTGATGAGTAAGGATGGAACTTTGGGGGATGAAGTGCGTGAAAGGGTACAGCAGGGAAGGAAGGTTGTTGGTACACTGAAAGCAGTGATGAGAAATAGGGAGGTGAGTATGGAAGTTAAGAAGTCACTGCATGATAGTATTGTGATCCCTACCCTGACTTATGGAAGCGAGGCATGGACCTTGCAAGAGGGGAACAAGTCAAGAGTGAGAGCAGTGGAAATGAGTTACTTGAGAGGAGCATGTGGAGTGACGTGGAGGGACAGGTTGACGAATGAAGTGAAGGAACGTTGTGGGGTGGATGTGGATGTGGTTGAGAAAATTAGGAGAAATACACTGAGGTGGTTTGGACATTTGAAGAGAATGGAGAATGAAAGACTGACTAAGAGGGTGTATGTAGGTGAGGTAGAGGGAGGGAGAGGGAGGGGTAGACTAAGGATGAGGTGGAGGGATGGAGTAGAGAGGTATATGAGGGAGGGGGGGGTGAGTTGGGGGGAGGGTAGTCAAATGGTGGGTGACAAAGCGACTTGGAGGCGTTTTGTCTGCGGCCACCCTTTGCAGGATTAGGGTGTTGGGCTATAGATAGATAGATAGATAGATAGATAGACAAAGGAAAAGGGGAAAAAGAAGTATGTGGTAATCATTCACTGTCATCTTAAATGTCAGGACCAACTTACCTAGGCCCGGTCTCCTCCGCTTCTCATAGGGCAACGTAGGATTGGATGATGGATGGATGGTAATCATAGGGGCATTTGTATTCTTAGTGTAATAGGAAAAGTATATGGTAGGATACTTATTGACAGAGTTAGGGAAATAACAGAGGAATTAGTTGGAGAAGAACAGGGAGGTTTTAGGAAGGAAAGAGGTTGTGTAGATCAGATATTCATTCTTAGATCTTTAGTGGAAAAGTTTCTAGAGAAGGGAAAGAAGTTGTATGCGGCCTTCATGGATTTGGAGAAAGCATATAACGGTGGATAGACAAGGATTGTGGAAAGTATTAAGAATATATAGAGTAGATGGGAAGTTGTTGAATGCTCTGAAGAGTATGTATGAGGGTACCAAGACTGCAGTGCATGTGGATGGTGAACTGAGTGAATTTTCCTGTTTGAAGGTTCGATTGAAACAGGGATGTGTCATGTCTTCATGGTTGTTCAGTTTGTATATGGGTGGGGTTACAAGAGAGATACAGTGTAGAGCAGTGGATGTTGGAGCAGCCCTAATGAGAGAGGTCAGTGTTTGGAAACTCCTTGTACTGTTGTTTGCAGATGATACTGTGTTGTTATGTGAAAACGAAGGGAGCTGCAAAGCTTGATGAATGAGTTTGGGAGAGTGTGTAAGAAACAGAATCTGGAGATGAATGTAGGGAAGAGTAAAGTTATGGTCTTCAAGAGAAGTGAAGTCAGTGAATGTACAGTGAGGTTGGATGAGGAGGAAATGGAAAATGTGAGTGCATTTAAGTACTTGGACAGTGTGATGAGTAAGGATGGATGTTTAGAGGGTGAAGTGCTTGAAGGGTTCAGCAAGGAAGAAAGGTTGCTGGTTCCTTGAAAACAGTGCTAAGAAACAGTTAAGTGAACATAGAAATGAAAAAGTTACTACATGACAGTATTGTGATACAAACTTTAACCCCTTAACCACGGGGCATCACTTTTGTGACGCTTGGGAGCAAGGGATCATACCATGGAGCGTCACTTTTGTAATTCTGTGTTATTTTGAATTCGCCTGGGCTTTCAAATGGTGGCTTGTATCATCTATCAGTACTGCCAATGTCCAACACTAGTCAGCACTCCTAATCTCATCTGTACTCCCATCCATTGTTGACAATTTAGCCATTTCTCCCCGTTCTTGACTCCCCTCCCTACCTCCCGTCCACTACCCTCTCCTCTCGCCTGCCCGGCCGTGGTATGCTAAGTAAATCTTGCCTGGAATTTTCCACTGATTTCATCCATTGAAATAAGCCCTATGCCCTATTCTTAAACCAAATAATATATACAAGAAAGAAATAAGGTAAGTGATAGTGCCATACACCTGGAATTGGCTAATTATCACCTGACAACACCTCACATGCACTCGTTCGCTAATTTTCGCTGTTTATTTCCCCTTGAAATATGCCGTATAATCTATTCTCGTAATAAAAATATATATAAAAAAGGAAGGGAGAAGCCTAAGTGATATTTACATTCACCTGGAACTACCTAATTTATTATGTATTGTCTAGATTTCCTGCCAATCATTTCATAGTGTATATATTAGCAGCTGTCACCCCGCTGACATTGGCAGCATTGCACTCTCCCTAGGCAGGCCACCACACTGTATTCAGTTTACTGTCGTCTTTCAAGGTGAAAGCACGTCGGATTTGCGCCTGCCCTATTCCGCTGCTTTTTAGCCCCATGCAAAGGGCCCTATGACCTCTACCCCCTACTAAACCTCGTGTGGAAAGAGGTAAAGGGCTGAGTGACTGCTGTGGAATGTGAACTGGCTAATTTGTCTATGAAAATGATAAACACTGACTACGATCTATCTGGTGAGTAAAACAGTGCAAGTGGAAATGTAAATAATGTGTAAACAGCAAGTGAAAGCGATGAATGTAAATATAAGTGAACAGTGGAAAATAGTTTTATAAGTTACTGCAAGTGACTGCATAACACAGTGTAAATGGCTGAATCGGTAGAGAGGCGGCCTGCAGTCCTGATGGACCCAGGTTCGAATCCCGGCTGGGGCAGGGAACAGTTTAAGGATTTGAATTTCATAAAAGCAGACTTTCCTGATCTACCAGATAACCCGCCGACATGTCATAAAAGTACCCCCGCTAATACCAATACACCAATCCTGTATGAGACAGCCCTAGCATGTATTCAATATGGACGGTGGGTGTTAGCGCCGAAGTGGTGACATGTAGAGAGGTGTATGGTATGTAGGAGGACTACTGGGCCTTGAGAGCAGGCTGTGAAGCCTATGCCCAGAAGTCGGACACATAAAAAAAAAAATAAATAAAAATAAAATAGAAATGTAAATAATGTAAATAAAATAGAGAATGTAAATAGAAATGTAAATGAGTAGTAATATAAGAATACGAGTATATATACTAGGAGTAATGAAAGTGAAAGTTTCACTCTAGCATGTATGAATACTATGAGTTGGGAAAGTGAAAATGAAAGTGATGGAAGATGACTGGAAGATCTGTGAGGAAGAGAGGGAGAGGTGGAAAATTAGGGGGACTTGAAGAGAGGGAGACTGGAAGATTGGGATCCTGGAAGATTGGGAAACGATAGTATACAGGACGAGAAAGTGAATGCTACGTATTTTACTGAAAGAGAAACCGAATGTCTGCAGTGACAATAAACTACTATTACTGAAGGAAACTTTTGGATAAAGACTGTAGATATATATAAGTGTTATATAGTAATAGAAATATAAACTGTGAGTGTTTTTATGAATAATAAATGACAGAACACCAGCGGCGAACGATCGCAAGTGGGAAGGTCATACGCGCTCGTAATTTTCACTGCTTTCACAGTGGGTTTTTTTTTGGAGTATGGATTTCAAACTACTTGAGAATCCTAGAAGAGTGTTTCTAGTGATAATATCAGGCTGTGGTAATCATATTACGGGTTGTTGGGGAATGTAAAGTGGAGACTTCGTTACCCAACTTCAGAGGTCTCCACAAGTCCTACGGTACTCGACAAAGGCTCAACAAACATCCCAGGAGAAAGCTGAAGGTATGTGCCATATGCATATTTAATTATAATATTCTAGGACTAATAACTGATTTTTGGGAAATATTTTTAGAGAGTTTGTCGGAGCTCGAATATTCCTGCGTGACACACAAGTCAGGCAAAAACAACCCCGCTGTTTAGGGGTTAATGTATGGAAGTGAAGCTTGAACGTTGTTGGAGGGACAGAAGTCAAAAGTGAGAGCAGTGGAAATGAGTTACTTGAGAGGAGCATGTGGAGTCACGTGGAGAGACAGACTGACAAATGGGGAAGTGAAGGAGCATTGTGGTGTGGACGATAGGAAATGTTAGGAGAAACACAATGAGGTGGTTTGGCCATGTGGAGAGGTTGGAGAGTGAGAGAATGACAAGGAGAGCGTATGTGAATGAGGTGGAGGGGGGGAGAGGGAGGGGAAGACCAAGGATGAGATGGAGGGATTGAGTGGAGAGGTATATGAGAGAGGGGGGTTTGAGCTGGGAGCAGGGCAATGAAATTGTGGGGGACAGGATGACATGGAGACGATTAGTTTATGGACATCCCTTATCGGATTAAGGCATCTCGCAGTATATTATATGTATATTTATGGAATTATGAGAGCTCAAAACTTGAATTGTGAAAAGAGAGTGCTGCTGTTAATGAATGGTGGAGGAAGGATTTCAAATCTGCTGGATGCAGGTGATGCTGTGCCAAATGCTAATAGTGAACAGGGTTATTCCTGATGGGTTCAGACAGAGTTGTGGAGGTCTGTGTGGCATGGATTGAATTATATGTTGGTAATGGTGGAGGCGTGGTTGTCGAGAAAGAGAGAGGGTGACTTAGTGTGATGTTCTGGTAGAATGGACAGACTTGAATTGTTAGAAGAGTTTACCTCATTGTAATAGAAAAGAGGTAATTGTATAACCCCTACACCGCGGACATGTTTACCAATGTTTTGCGTGTGCCGCGGGGTTATTCGGGCTCCGACAGACTCTCAAAAAATATTTGCCAAAAATCAGTTATTAGTCCTAGAATATTAAAATTACATATGCTTATGGCACATAGTTTCAGCTTTCTCCTGGAATGTTTGTTGAGCCTTCGTCGGTTACCGTAGGACTTGTGTAGACCTCTGAAGTTGGGTAATGAAGTCTCCACTTTACACTTCCCGACAACCCGTAATATGATTACCACAGCCAGATATTAACACTATAAACACTACTCTATGATTTTCAAGTAGTTTGGGATCCATACTCCAAAGAAAAACCCACTGTGAAAGCAATGAAAATTACGAGTGCGTCTGACTGTCGCACTTGCGCTAGTTCGCTCTTGGTACTCTGTCATTTATTATTCATAAAACCCCCTCACACTTTATATTTCTATTACTATATAACACTTATATATATCTACAGTCTTTATCCATAAGTTTCCTTCAATAGTATTAGTTTATTGTCACTGTAGGGATTCAATTTCTTTCAGTAAAATACGTAGCATTCACTTTCTCGTCCTGTATACTAGCATTGAGAGTGAATGTCACTTTCACCTTCACTCTCATAACTCATAGTATTCAGACATGCTAGAGTGAAACTTTCACTTTCATTACTCCTAGGGTATATACTCGTATTCTTATAATACTACTCATTTACATTTCTATTTACGTTCTCTATTTTATTTATGTTATTTACATTTCTATTTTATTTACATTGTGTTATGCACTCTCACTTGAAATAACTTATAAAACTATTTTCCACTGTTCACGTATATTTACATTCATTACTTTCACTTGCTGTTTACACATTATTTACAATTCCACTTGCACTGTTTTACTCAATAGAAAGATCGTAGTCACTCTTTTATCAATTGTCAGCCCTTTACCTCTTTCCACACGAGGTTTAGTAGGGGGTAAAGGTCACAGGGCCCTTTGCATGGGGGTGAAAAGTCCCTGAAGCTAGCAAGAGTGAACAGACGTACCTCCACTTTGGAAGATGAGAGTGAACTGATAAGGGTGGGCCGGGGTGGTGGCCTACCTATGGAAATTCATTACTGCCAACGTTAGCCTCTTGACACAGCTAATATATAGCAGTGAAATGATTGGCAGGAAATCTAGACAATACATTATAAATTGGGTAGTTCCAGGTGAATGTAAATATCACTTAGGCTTCTCCCTTCCCTCCTTATATGTATATATATTACGAAAATAGGTTATACGGCATATTTCAATGGGAAATAAACAGCGAAAATTAGCGAATGAGTGCACGTGAGGTGTTGTCAGGTGATAATTAGCCAATTCCAGGTGTATGGCACTCTCACTTACCATATTTCTTTCTTGTATATATTATTTGGTATAAGGATAGGGCATAGGGCTTATTTCAATGGATGAAATAAGTGGAAAATTCCAGGGAAGATCTACTTAGCGTAGCACGGCCGGGCAGGCTAGAGGATAGGGTAATGGATGGGGGGTAGGGAGGGGAGTCAAGAATGGGGAGAAATGGCTAAATTGTCAACAATGGATGGGAGTACAGATGAGATTAGGAGTGCTGACTAGTGTTGGACATTGGCAGTACTGATAGATGATTCAAGCCCCCACTTTGAAGCCCGGGTGAATTCAAAATAACACAGAATCACAAAAGCAACTCCCCGCGGTATGATCCCTTGCTCCCAAGTGTCACAAAAGTGATGCCCCGCGGTTAAGGGGATAAGGGAACTGGAGAGGAGACTGGCTCAGAGAAAGGTAGCCATTGCTATGTAGGCCTTTCTTTGAAAAAGAAGCCTGAGTATAAATAATACAGAATATTTCATAAAGGTGTGTTAGGGTCCTCAGAGTGTGAAATGTTAAGATTGAAAACAACAGAAATTAGACTATTAAGGATTATTTGTGGGTTGTAAAGAGTAGTTAGGATAAGAAGCATACAGATTTGAGAAAGCCCCAGAGTAAGGAAGGTTCATGACACATGGATTAGGATGTGCATCTATGGTATGGTTGTTTAGAGAGAATGGATAGAAGTGGGATAATTAAAGAGTAGATGTGAATTACCTGAAGGTGGGAGGGGGTTTGGAAGCTCAAGGTGGATGAATATGGTAAATGACTGGGGGAGAGTGAGGTATGGAAGTTGAGAAATCTAAGGAATAGACATGGGATCAAAATGGATGGATGAAGTAAGCATAGAGAGTCATATGACAGAAGTTTGACACCCATTTTTTAAATTTTAGATTTTGGTGGAAGGACTATTCCACCATGTGTGAAGCGCATTTATCAAGAAAAATGGAATATGTGTATGGTTTTGCATTTGAGGTAAGCCCATAGTCCAAGGCTTGATTGATTGTATGGCCCATTTCATTGGACATGCAGTTTTATAGTTCTACTTTTATGCTCTAAGTTTTGGGATCCTACTTCACTCCATCATTTTGGGCAGAACTGATGATGATGATGATGATTTAGATTTACATTATTGGTCTTATGTACCCTCTTCTTTTCAGCACAACTTTACAAACCTGGATGACTACACTGAATACAGCTTTGAAGTCAAGGCATGCTCACAAGGAATAACTGATATGTGTGGTAATGAGTCAGCAAGAACCACAGTAAGGACTAAGATAGGAAGTAAGTATCAAATGTGTTATACCTTCTTTATTATCATGCTCTCTTTCACCTTTGTATTGCATTTTTTCTTTCTTTTCATCTTCCCTCAGAAGTTTCCTATCTGTTGATGTAATTTTGTTGTCTTACAGTTTCATCAGGATAAGAATACTGGCATTCCATATACTGTATAATTACATTGTAATAAGTAGCAGCAAACTGATAACTGAGCTTCCTGCTTTCATGTTTTAATCCTTTGACATTCATGATTTTCATAGCAACATGCTGCTACTCTAGCATTATTCAGTTTTGATCATTTGCATTGCATTCATGGAAAGACGGCAGAAAAAACTCCAGAATCAAAAGATTTCTCTGTAAACCATTAGGTATCAGAATGAAATCACCAAAAGCATAATGAAATCCAATAGATGTTTAAAAATATACTGTTACATATATGAATAAACATTCTTGGAACAGTGAGAATTCCAGTAGATTAATAATTTTGCCATCACATATGGGAAAACATCACCAAGTTGTGTTTGCGTAGAGTATTGAAGATTATTTGAAAGTGCTTGCTATCATGGCACTGTTGCCCCTACATGTAAGGGGTAACAGATAAAATTTTGCCACCTCAAACTAGGCCTGGTAAAGGAGCACAGCATGAATGGGAACACTAGGCTTGGCTTACTGAGAAGTAATAGAATGAGCCTGTTTGTTACCTATATCTTAATTAAGGATAGAGTGAAAGAATTACAGTATGCTTTACCCTGAAATTTTAATAAATATAATATTTTTATCATTATTATCATCATCCAGACCTCTGCTCCCATTAGAGAATGGAGCAAGGTTGTGTCCAGAGAATAAGAAAAAACTGTTAATGAGAACTAACCAAATGTCTGCCCAAACAACTAGGGCACAAATTTCATTACACCTTATTCCTACCTAATTAACCCGCCGCGTGCCAGCCACTTGAAGCCCTAAGTGTCACCCCTGTGCCGGCCAATTTTTATTTTTTATTTTTTTTAGGCTAAAGTGATAGATTTTGATGTGAAAAACGAATATGATCATAAAAAAACTTACTGGAAGCTGGAAGTGCGTTTTTCGTAGTCCCTCCAACCACTTGCAGGTGTGAGCGAGTGGGGAATCCCCAGCAGCAGTGAGAGAAAACCCATTTTCTATGCAAGGTAAACTCAGGTATTCTCACCAGCGTGACTCAGGGAAGGTATAGGAATGGTCTTAACACTTTTCTGTCCACTTCAAAAAAAAAAAAAAAAAAAAAAAAAAAAAAAAAAAAAAAAATTATTTCATAAAGAAATCGTGTTTTTTGGGGAAAAAAATCACTTACTCATGCAACACTATACGTATCACAGTGAATGCATTGTCTTACAGTTACGAGAAAATATGCATAACTTGACTTCACAATGTACAACCCTTTCACTTACAGTAAATTATTTACAACATGCCTTCAGTATACACAGACATTACTAGAGTATTTTTGATCATCTCACCGTGAATACATTGTCTAACACTTACGAGAACATACGTAAAACTTTACTCCACAATGTTCAGTCCTTACACTTATGAGAAAATATTTACAACATGTCATCACTGTATGCAGTACTTATAACACTTTCTGAGCGTCTTTTTTCATATTTACAACACTTTTTAGCGAGAGTGTGATACTCCTTGAAGCATGGGTATACGCACAGTCCTACATCACACTCGGCACACATATACATTGCATCCTTCTGCAGAGTACGTGGCCTTACAGTGCTGTTTGCACACACGTGACACCTCCGCTGGGGATTCAGAGGTGTTCCACTTGGAGGGACGGTTTTGGGGAAGTGTCTAGAGGTGTGGTGGTGGCGATCAGTACTTCTATCTTCCCCATATTCTCCCACTTATTTCCTGCACCAGCTCGTGAATATATCCCTCGAAGGTCTCCTGGATGCCATTGGTATGTGCGTGGAGATAGTGAGCGTTGAGGACGGTGATGTCGAGGAGATGGAAGAATCATTTTTATACCATTTCATCATGGGCCTGGCACAGTCAGCGCTGGAAATCATGGCGTCTGATTGATCCACCTGTCGCATATTCACATTGTATGCCAAGACAGGTTCTGGTTTCCAGACGTGGTGCCACCCTTCTGCCCTGTAATCTACACTGTCTGTGTGGTGTACAAGGGGCTGATGAACAGATGAGAGGAGGAATACTTCGCGGTTGTGGTGCCATGCTGTTGCGAGGATATTATGTGATATGTAAAAAACAACCTTGTTTTTCTGAAGCTTCCTCCCCACCTTCACCATGTGCCAATGGTTCTTCTTTACATTGCCACACAGACCAGTTTCCTGCAGGTGAAGGTACCTGGCGAGAAGGGGACTTGTGTACCAATTATCGAGGTATAAGACGTGCCCACGATGAAGGTATTCCTCGATCATTGTTTTTACCACAGCCCCTGAGAGTCCCAAACTTCTATCTTCTGTGATGTCTGTCTGAACACCTGTGTACAGGACTATGTCCTGCACATACCCAGTCTTACAATTGCACATCATGAAGATTTTGAAGCCAAACCTGTGTCTTTTGCTAGGGATATACTGACGAAAAGCAATATTGCCTCTCCGTAGCACTAGACTCTCGTCTATGACGAGGTCTCAGTATGGAGAGAAGGAGGTACGGAATTTCTCTCAAAGATGATAAAAAACCAGACATATCCTGCTCATCCTGTCCGTGATGTTTGTGTTAGCAGGATCAAGGGTGTCAAAAAAATGAAGGCGGCTCAGGATGTACTGAAAACGATTCCTTCCCATCACCTTGCCCAAAAAATGGTGTCACCATTACTGGACCCACAGTCCAGTATGAGGGAAGCTGTTTTTTTTTTTTCAATATCCCCATCAAAAGCACAAGTGCTAGGAACACATATTTTTCACCCAGGGTCATGTCAGGTTCAAATAATCAGCTGTGTCGTGTCTGTTTTGTTCCCCCACGTTCAAATGCAGCAGAGGCGTTGGTCAGAGCCACAATCTTCAAAACAAACTCCACAGGAAAGTAGTTCCTGAAAAAGTCAAGCCTACTGGAGGTATGGTGAAGTTCAGGGACACTACACCCGGCCTCATTTTCATGGGTGAATGTGGGGGACAAAGTCACTACCGTCCTCCCACTCCCACATCGTTTCCTCATCATCATCATCGCCTCTGTGTTTCTTGGGCTTCTTATTGAAGCATGGGGAAGTGTGGGGAATGGGGGAAGAGTTTCATATGAGTTGCTGAGTGTGGGGAAGGGGTGAAGACTTTGTCCGGAGATCCTGGGCTGAGCTAGGTCACGTGGAGGCAAGGGAGAACGCGGGCGAGATGAGTCACTCTCCCCCAACAATGGAATTTTCCCAAATCTTCCACGCTTCCTCATCACACTTTCCTCCCCACGTGGTGAAATCCTTTGCCTCCTCAACCACCCCGCAACTGCAGGACTACCTTCCTCCTCCCTTTCCTCCTTATCGTCTTTGACGTGCAAAACAACCACATACAGGTGGCCTCCTACCACGTGTGTAGCCCACATACCTTGATTTTCTAGGTGAAGGAATTTCATCATCACTACTACTTTCCTCTTCAGGCTGGATGTAGTCATTATCATGCACGTCATCATCCTCCAGATCACTTTCCCCAGTGCAGGAAACCCTCAGGAGGTCCTGAATCTCCTCGTCAGAGAGACTGCGGCGAGACATCACTGCACTGTATGACTGACACAAGCAGAGTGAGGCAGGAGCACGTGGGTGTATGGGCCAGGCCGCCTGAGGGCAGATAGAGGAAGGGTTGCCCTACACGCACAGCAATTTTTGCATGCCTAGCTTGAAAATTGCAGTCGCAATGAATTTTTGAAATAGAGACCGTTTTAAAATGACACTGACACTGGCCATGGTATTACATCAGACCGTTTTAAAATGACACTTGCACGGGGCGGGTTAAAGAAGTCCAACATGACTGGCTTCTTCTAAGAGTCTAAGGACAGGAACATAAACCTAAGCCACATGTGTGGCTGCTAGATGAAAGTAATTGCAGCGTAATAATGTGGGAACCTTTTGTGACCGTGAAGATGTAGCATTCAAGTACTGAGTGACACCTGAGTTTTCCAGTGAAATATAGTAGAGAGAGAGAGAGAACCTTTATAAGATTTCCATAAAAAGTGTAATTAGCCCTTAAATAGTTTTTTGTAAGTCTCCCAGTTGGAAGCAATTGTTTCTTCTAGAACTACCTCTTTCTCCCTCTTCTCCATCCACCTGGAGAAATACTGTGCCACATTCACTTGTATCATGTTGTTTGTATCTTATTGTATTGTTTGTAAAGGCTCCAACGTGCTTGCATGCTTCGGTCACGTAATGGCAGCCCTCCTCGCTGCTCGATCTCTGGTATCCCCATTGTGTAGTTCCTTATCCCAGAGGTCATAGTCTGTGACCTCCTCCCAGGTCTTTTTTTGATCTGCCTGTCACAACCCTGCCTCCCAACATTTATGTTTCTCACAGGCTGCATCCAACTGTCATCCTCCATCCTTTTAGTGTGCCCAGACAATCTCAGTCTACTCCTTCTCATCAAAACACCAGTACAGTACCTTCAAGTCCCTCTCACCTCTTCAATCTCAATCCAGAATTAGAAAAAGACATTGTTTTACTGAAGACATTAATGGAGGTTGCTTGAAAACCATTGAGCATGAAGAAGAGACTAAGCTAAGTAGAATCATCTCCCGGTAACAAGAAAGGTAATCTTATTGAAGCAGTTAATAAACAGATACTTCCTTCAGGTATGAAAAAGAACGAATAAATATGTATACTGTCTATATGTTCAGTAATCTCTCGATTATCCAGATGACCACTACCTGGACCATCTATTACCTGGACATTGTGATCTGGCTGTTCCAAACCATTATTCGTACATTTTTTCCCACTCTCCAGACAAAATGCTTGCATCCGTTTGGAAATTATGGTCATGCTAAAAACTTCTGCCTGGATGGGCAAGAATAGCTGGGTGGCTTCACCATGTTGGGCTGGTTAACTTACCCTTCATCTGCCAGAGACCCCCCTTGCTGGCTGTCAGTTCCCGCGCATCGACAGTGCAGTGAGCAGCTCTTCCCAGACAGTTGTGTTGGAGACGCATGTGGTAGCTTTTGTGGTGGTTCCCTGCCTGCTTCAGGCCTTGCAATTCCTTGTATGCCTCTTCCTAGGGTATGTGATGATGGTCCCTCCACCAGTGAAAAGGAAGAGGGTAGTGTTGACTTTAGCGAAGAAGCGGGAGATCCTGAGTAAGATCGATGCAGTATGGTCAACTTCCCGCATCTGTAAGGAGTACAGCTTGGTCCACTCAACCCTACACGACTTCAGGAAAGCCTGTGACAAACTCAGTCGGTACATGCCAGACTTTGGTCAAAAGGACAGACACAGTACTGAACGGAAGACTGAGCTTGCCTCATCAATACGAAGTTGACTGTTCGACATTGATCCTGTACCAGCAGTAATGGGCTGCAGGCATGCTAGTGAGAAGCACCAAACTGAAGGCTGCAGCCTAGAAGTTCACCCACTTTCACAACGTCCCAGACTTCAAGGCATCGGAAGGTTGGTTGTTCAGGTTCAAGCTTTGCCGTGGCCTTACCAAGCATAAGACCCATGGTGAAGCTTTGGATGCTAGTGAGGAGGGAGTGGAGGAATTTCAGCAGAATTTGTTAGGCCTGATTGAAAATTAGGGCTTCCCTTTTTGTCAAGTTTATAATGCTGACGAAAGTGCCCTCTTCTACCACTCAGTGCCCACCAACACCCTGGTAGATGAGAAGGAGAAGCATGTGCCTGGCCACAAGTTGTCTAAGCAGCGGATATCTGTTTTGTGTTGTGCTAGTGCTAACAGGCCACACCATCTGAAACCCGTTGTTGTTGGGCATGCAGAACAGTTTCGATGCCTTCGTGGACTAATAGATGCCCTTCCTGTTGTGTGGTACCCTTCTGTGAAGACCTGGTTTACCTGCAAGATTTGCAGAGATTGATTAGACACGCATTTCATCTAGGAGGTCATCTGTTATCAAACTGAGGAACTTGGAATCCCTCGTGACCAGGTAAAGGTTGTTCTTCTCCTGGATAATGCCCCCTTGCATCCCTCCAAGAAAAGATTGGTTTCAGGTGACAGTCACATTAGGTGCATGTTTTTGCCACCTAATACCACTGCTCTGATTCAGCCAATGGACCAGGGTGTGATCATGGCCACGAAGAGGCTGTACTGATGGAGGTTCCTCGACGAGGTGATGGTTGTACTCATGGACAAGGATGAGCAGAGTTGGGGGCTCGACATGTGAGGGCAGAGGACACTAGAGAACCTGTGGCGCTTCAACCTTAAGTCTGCTGTGTACAACTAGGTGAGTGCATGGAAAAAGTCTTTGTGAAAACCCTTGAAAGTGGTTGGTCTCATCTCCTTCGGGACATGAACTGACACAACTTTCAAGGTTTTGACGTGGACAACTTCCACACTCATCTTTATGATGCAGGTGAGGCTGTGGATATCGATGATGTGCAGGAGTGGCTAGACGACAATGGGGGTGATTCCAGCTATCAGATTCTGTCCAACTTTGAGATCGTCACTTCTGTGGCTGCTCCCTAGGCAGAAGAGAGTGACGAGGACGACTCGGATGACCCAGAGAAGTGCAGTACCCAAACCATCCCCTGACCGAGCACATTCCAGACCCATCTCGAGCAGTTGCCTGAGTATGCTGAGCACCTGGAATGTGACAGAGAGTTGGTGCCTCTTTGCCTCATGGAGGATCTGCGTTCTGTGCAGGAGAGTGTCATCCGACGCCTGAATCGTTGCTCCTATCAGCAGTCCAAGATCGACTAGTTTTTGAGGTCCAGTCCATCTCTGCTCTGCCACCATCACAGTGTCAAACCACGCCTTCAGCGTCAGTGTCTCAACCTAGCACGTCGTCAGTTGTTGTGTCTTCCCGTGGATGTGAGTTTGCGGCTTTCTTCAGAGTCACCTGAAGTAGGCAGTCCATCACCACGTCCCACAGCTGCTCCCCTTGGCTGACTACAGGAGATCCTCCTTGACTCTGACTAGGACTAAGCTCTTCAGGCAATGCCACTAGACAACATGGGATGTACTGTGCAGTGCAACAACTTCGCCAGTCACAGTACAACGGTCAGAGTCAAGGAGGTAGCAGGTTATTCAGCATGACGCTGAGTGCTGCTGCTGATTTTATTCTAGCATACTGTACCCTTATATGATTTTATTCTATTTTACCATGATTTTATTTAATTGTACTATTATGCTTTGTCCAGTGCATTTTTCTTGTGTAGGTGGTTTTCTCATGTTTTTTTCATGTCACTGCAGGGTTTGGCCCTGCAGTGGTGATTGCTTGTCAGTGGGTGATGGGTCTGCCTTACCATGGTAATTGCTGCTTGACCAGACAGAGTTGTGTTAAACAATTGGAACAAATGTTGAATGATGTACTGTAGTGGCCTTTTACACTGGCTTTAAATCTTAGGTTATGTATGAATGGGGGCCAGGGGAGAAGTCCAATATCTGGACAGATCCACTATACCTCATACCAGTTAATCTGGCCAGGTATTTATGGTAACACTGTTCCCGCCGAGATTCTGATTGGCTGGAAGTGTTTGTTCGATTTTGTTGTTGCTTAAACCGATACTCTCTTTATGACCAGATGTGACAATGACTTTGTCGACAGTACAATCGTCAAAAGCAATAAGAAATACGTTATATACTTAACAACAATGAAATTTTCGTAGGAAGATAGAAATATGAGTCAACAAAGTATTATAACAGTCCAAGTCAAGGTCAGCATTCGAACAGTTCCTTTAAATCTCCGACACTCTGTAATATAACAGAAATTTAAGGAAACCTGCTTAATCTAAGCGTTGGTATAACACACATTTAAATTTCAAGATCAGTCCGTACTGTGATAGTAGAGGAGATATAATGAAATTGTTTTCCTTTAACCTACTTTGATTTTCGCAATTTTTTCAAATCTCCCTCCCTGCAGAACTCGTCTTTTCATTAGAATTTTTAATTATTCAGAGTTGTGGCACGATTTAAGAGTGCGGACTAATCTTAAAATTTAAATATGTGTTATACCAATGCTTAGATTAAGCAGGTTTCCTTAATTTTCTGTTATGTTATGGAGTGTCAGAGATATAATAGAATTGTTCGAATGCTGACCTTGACTTGGACTGTTATAATACATTGTTGACGCATATTTCTATCTTCCTACGAAAATTTCATTGTTGTTAAGTATATAACGGATTTCTTATTGCTTTTGACGATTGTATTGTCGACAAACTCAGTATCACATCTGATAATAAAGAGAGTATCGGTTTAAGCAACAACGAAATTGAACAAACATCTCCAGCCAATCAGAATCTCGGCAGGAACAGTGTTGTCATACATGCCTGGCCAGATTAATTGGTATGAGGTATACCCGGATATGCCTTTGGCTCCATTACATTGGATAAGTGAAGGATTACCATATATATACAAGAGAGACATTGTACTGCGTGTTCAGTAATATTACATTTAAAGACCATGAATCATGCTAGCATGTGCAGGTCTTCTCACATGATGGTAGCTCTCCAGATGTCACAATGTTGAACAGTTTTCCTCCTCAAACACCCATCCCAAAAGCCTTCATGTAGGACGTCATCTAACGTCTTCTTAGGTCTACCCCATGGGCATTTTTCCCTTCCCATCCAGTTACCCTCCCATCTCCTTGCAGCATGTCCAGACCATCTTAACTTACTTCCCAACTCATCCAGCTCTCCATTCTCATTTCAGTACACTCCAGTCTCCTTGTATCATTTGATTCCACTGGGAAGTCTCAATGTAATGCAGCATAATGCTTCTCACATACATCCTGTATGTTCCTACAGGTCCAGGAAAGATTGGCTCGATTAATCAGAGAAGCAACAGTGAATTGGAGTGGGAGTTTGAGGACTGTAATGGACCTAATTGTACCTTTGAACTGCTGTACAACATCAATGGCACTGTCCATACCCACTCAATTCCTGCTGGTAAGCTGAGTTTGTTTTTTGTGCATTGTGTATCATTATTAGTATGTACAGTACCAGGTCAAGTACATGACAGGATTTTTTTCCCCAAATAATTGTAACATGTAGAGCTGACAATTGGTAGTTGTTTTAAAGGTCCTATAAACAAATTGTAATTAAGCTGTATATCAGTTATCAAGTGCTGAAAGTTCAGACCCAAGTGTGGCAATTAGATTGGTGTCTTATTTCATTACTCATTGCACCAATATTGTTTTCAGAAAATGATGATTGTCCGTGTTAGATTACTAGTATAGGAATTTCATTGCATTATTATGATGAAAAAGGAAGGCAGTTATGACGTAGGAGTTGATGGCAGCTAATAAAGGATTTGCTGTAATTTATCATCATCTAACCCAGTGTTGCCCCATGAGGAGCGTAGAAGTCCAGGGCTGGGCAGTGTGGTCCTGACATTTAAAATGAGGGTGATCATCTTCATTCATGCCTGAGTGGCACTGCATGAGTAGTAAACCCCAACCACCCCTTGGGTATAGACCTGCACAGGCTCAGTCTGGCTGGAGCGCCTTAATTTCCCACTAAACCACCAGGTGCCATAATCTGGTTATATTGTTACCATCCAGCATAGTAAATGGAATCCTGGTGTACAGGAAACCATTTGGCTTGTCATTCAGTGTAGAGTCACCTGTAGACAGAATTAAGAGGAAAGAATGAAGGAAAGAAAGACAGAAGAGGAAAGAGGGAAGAAAGGAATGGTCAATCACCCGAGAGCAGCACTACATTAAGTGATTGGATGATGACTGCCCCCACCTACCACCATGTAATTTTTTATCATTTTTATTATTATTATTATTGTTATTATTATTATTATTATTATTAGTGAGAGAGAGTAAGAAGAGAGTGGATGAGGAATTTGGAAGGAATTTGAGTGTAAGTTGGAGGGACTGTAAGAAAATGTTTTGGAAAGAGGTGAAGAGAGAAAGACAGGGCGGAAGTGAAGTTAGCAGGGGAGTGAAAGATAAAAATGGTAGATTACTGGTGGAGAAAGGAGAAAAAGTGAGCAGATGGAGAGAACACTTTAAGGAATTGTTGAACATAGAGGATGGCAGTAATGCAAGTATCAGTGGCTGGGGAATGGCTGGGAGAAGGAGAGAGGTGAGAAGACAGGAAGAAATCAGTAGGATAGAAGTTGTGGAAGCAATGAAGAAAATTAAATTGGGGAAAGCCCCAGGAATTGATGGAGTGTGTGGTGAAATGCTGAAGCATGGAGGAGAGATAGTAGTGGAATGGATGTGGAAGATGTGCAGATTGGCCTGGGAGGAAAGTAGAGTCCTGGAGGATTGGAAGTCAGGTATAATTCCCTTGTACAAAGGAAAAGGGGAAAAAGAAGTGTGTGGTAATCATAGGGGGATTTGTCTTCTTATTATAATAGGAAAAGTGTATGGTAGGATACTTAATGACAGAGTTAGAGAAAGAACAGAGGAATTAGTTGGAGAAGAACAGGGAGGGAAGGGAAGAGGTTATGTAGATCAGATATTCATTCTTAGATCTTTAGTGGAAAAGTTTCTAGAGAAGGGAAAGAAGTTGTATGTGGCTTTCATGGATTTGGGGAAAGCATATGACAGGGTGGATAGACAAGGATTGTGGAAAGTATTAAGAATATATGGAGTAGATGGGAAGTTGTTGAATGCTGTGAAGAGTATGTATGATGGTGCTAAGGCTGCAGTGCGTGTGGATGATGAACTGAGTGAATTTTTCTCTTTGAAGATTGGGTTGAAACAGGGATGTGTCATGTCTCCATGGTTGTTCAGTCTGTACATGGATGGGGTAATAAAAGAGGTACAAGGTAGGGTAGTGGATGTTGGAGTGGCCCTGGTGAGAGAGGGCAGTGTTTGGAAACTCCCTGTACTGTTGTTTGCAGATGATACTGTGTTGTTGAGTGAAGATGAAGGGGAGCTGCTGGGCTTGGTGGATGAGTTTGGGAGAGTGTTTAAGAAATGGAATCTAAAGGTGAATGTAGGGAAGAGTAAAGTGATGGTCTTTGAGAGAAAGAAGTCAGTGAATGTACAGCGAGGTTGGATGGTGAGGAACTGGAAAATGTGAGTATGTTTAAGTACTTGGGTAGTGTGATGAGTAAGGATGGAGGTTTGGAGGGTGAAGTGCTTGAAAGGGTACAACAGGGAAGAAAGGTTGCTGGTTCTTTGAAAGCAGTGATAAGAAACAGGGAAGTGAGCATGCAGTGAAAAAGTTACTACATGACAGTATTGTGATACCAACTCTAACGTATGGAAGTGAATCTTGGACATTGTTGGAAGAACACAAGTCAAGAGTGAGAGCAGTGGAAATGAGTTATTTAACCCCTTAACCACGGGGCGTCACTTTCGTGACGCTTGGGAGCAAGGGATCATACCGCGGGGCGTCAGTTTTGTGATTCTGTGTTATTTTGAATTCGCCCGGGCTTTCAAGTGGTGGCTTGTATCATCTATCAGTACTGCCAATGTCCAACACTAGTCAGCACTCCTAATCTCATCTGTACTAGCATCCATTGTTGACAATTTAGCCATTTCTCCCCGTTCTTGACTCCCCTCCCTTCCTCCCCTCCATTACCCTCTCTTTCGCCTGCCCGGCGGTGCTGCTCTAAGTTAATCATCCCTGGAATTTTCCACTGATTTCATCCATTGAAATAAGCCCTATGCCCTATTCTTGTACCAAGTAATATATACAAGAAAGAAATAAGGTAAGTGATAGTGCCATACACCTGGAATTGGCTAATTATCACCTGACAACACCACGTGCACTCGTTCACTAATTTTCGCTGTTTATTTCCCCTTGAAATATGCTGTATAATCTATTCTCGTAATAAAAATATATATAAGAAAGGAAGGGAGAAGCCTAAGTGATATTTACATTCACCTGGAACTACCTAATTTATTATGTATTGTCTAGATTTCCTGCCAATCATTTCATAACGTATATATTAGCAGCTGTCACCATGCTGACATTGGCAGCATTGCACTGCCCCTAGGCCACTACACTGTATTCATTTTACTGTCATCTATCAAGGTGAAACCACGTCGGATTCGCGCCTGTCCAATTCCACCGCTTTTTAGCCCCATGCAAAGGGCCCTGTGACCTTTACCCCCTACTAAACCTCGTGTGGAAAGGGGTAAAGGGCTAAGTGGCTGCTATGGTACGTGAACTGGCTAATTTATCAATGAAAATGATGAACAGTGACTTCGATCTTTCTGGTGAGTAAAACAATGCAAGTGGAAATATAAATAATGTGTAAACAGCAAGTGAAAGCAATGAACGTAAATATAAGTGAACAATGGAAAATAGTTTTATAAGTTATTGCAAGTGACAGTGCATAACACAGTGTAAATAAAATAGAAATGTAAATAATGTAAATAAAATAGAGAATGTAAATAGAAATATAAATGAGCAGTAATATGAGAATACGAGTATATATACTAGGAGTAATAAAAGTGAACATTTCACTCTAGCATGCATGAATACTATGAGTTATGAAAGTGGAAGTGAAAGTGACAGATTCACTCTCAATGCTAGTATACAGGACGAGAAAGTAAATGCTGCGTATTTTACTGAAAGAGAAATTGAATGCCTGCAGTGACAATAAACTACTATTACTGAAGAAAACTTATGGATAAAGACTGTATATATATATATATATATATATATATATATATATATATATATATATATATATAAAGGGTTATATAGTAATAGAAATATAAAGTGTGAGTGTTTTTATGAATAATAAATGACAAAACACCAGCGGCGAACGAGTGCAATTGGGAAGGTCATACGCACTTGTAATTTTCATTGCTTTCACAGTGGTTTTATTTTTGGAGTATGGATTCCAAACTACTTGAGAATCCTAGAATAGTGTTTCTAGTGATAATATCAGGCTGTGGTAATCATATTACCGGTTGTCAGGAAATGTAAAGTGGAGACTTTGTTACCCAACTTCAGAGGTCTCCACAAGTCCTACGGTACTTGACGAAGGCTCAACAAACATCCCAGGAGAAAGCTGAAGGTATGTGCCATATGCATATTTAATTATAATATTCTAGGACTAGTAACTGATTTTTGGCAAATATTTTTAGAGAGTCTGTCGGAGCGCGAATATGCCCGTGAGACACGCAAGTCAAGCAAAAATAACCCCGCGGTTTAGGGGTTAAGAGGAGCCTGTGGAGTCACATGGAGAGACAGGCTGACAAATGAGGATATAAAGGAGCATTGTGGTGTGGATGTGGATGTGATAGGAAGCGTTAGAAGGAATACCCTGAGGTGGTTTGGCCATGTGGAGAGGATGGAGGGTGAAAGACTGATGAAGAGAGTGGATGTGAGTGAGGTGGAGGGAGGGAAAGGGAGGGGGAGGCTGAGGATGAAATGGAGGGATGGGGTGGAGAGGTATGTGAGAGATGGGGGGTGTGAGTTGGGAGCAGGGCAGTGAAATGGCAAGGGACAGGGCGACATGGAGGCGATTTGTTTGTGGCCACCCTAAATGGGATTGAGGTGTCTGGCAATAGATAGATAGATAGATTATTATTATTATTATCATTATCAGTCTGCAAGGCTTGGTGGATGAGTTTGAGAGAGTGTGTAAGAAACGGAACCTAAAGGTGAATGTAGGGAAGAGTAAAGTGATGATCTTTGAGAGAGGTGAAGTTAGTGAATGTACAGCGAGGTTGGATGGTGAGGAATTGGAAAATGTGAGTACGTTTAAGTATTTGGGTAGTGTGATGAGTAAGGATGGAGGTTTGGAGGGTGAAGTGCTTGAAAGGGTACAGCAGGGAAGAAAGGTTGCTGGTTCCTTGAAAGCAGTGATAAGAAACAGGGAAGTGAGCATGGAAGTGAAAAAGTTACTACATGACAGTATTGTGATACCAACTCTAACGTACGGAAGTGAAGCTTGGACATTGTTGGAAGGACACAAGTCAAGAGTGAGAGCAGTGGAAATGAGTTATTTAAGAGGAGCCTGTGGAGTCACGTGGAGAGACAGGCTGACAAATGAGGATATAAAGGAGCGTTGTGGTGTGGATGTGGATGTGATAGGAAGCGTTATGAGGAACACACTGAGGTGGTTTGGCCATGTGGAGAGGATGGAGGGTGAAAGACTGACGAAGAGAGTGTATGTGAGTGAGGTGGAGGGGGGAAGAGGGAGGGGGAGGCCTAGGATGAGATGGAGAGATGGGGTGGAGAGGTATATGAGAGAGGGGGGTGTGAGTTGGGAGCAGGGCAGTGAAATGGCGGGGGACAGGGCGACTTGGAGGCGATTTGTTTGTGGCCACCCCAAACGGGATTGAGGCGTCTGGCAGTAGATAGATAGATAGATTATCAGTCTTACCATTATAGAACTATAAAAGTCCAATTATTCGGCATCTACGGGACGGGGCTGATGCCAAGTAATGAATTTGTTGAATAATCGAAAAACCCACCCACTCGGTACCTTATGTGTTTTAGTCAACACTGTCATCACTACTTACATTATTACAAATGTGTTTGGAGAGAGTACTGTATAATGTATGATCCTGTACAATACTGTAATCAATTCAGTACCATAACTGAATCAGAAAAATAAATAAATTAGTGATAAATACAGGTGTAATGACACAATAGGCCGACAATTCACAGATAACACTTCCTAGACTGCCGAGATGATTCAGATTACAGTATTACCCACCCACTCAGTACCTTATATGTATTGGTGAACACTGTCATCACTACTTATATTATTACAAATGTTTTTGGAGAGAGTACTGTACACAGTAGAACCCCATAATTGTTTTTTTCATTCATTCATTGCCAGACGCCATGTATCCCAAATGGGGTGGTCAGACTCATAATTAACGACTTCATTGATTAGCGGTTTCTTCCTGAAAAAATAATCGGAAAAATACAGAAAATAAACTGGAGGAATGTGAATTGAATTGGTAAAGTCTTTCTGCTGAAAGTTAAACAGATATTTAGTGCTCACTCTCATGTTAATTTTTGTGTGTATATGTGAAAGAGAGAGAGTATTGATGTAAAGTGTAATGTACTCCATTAATCCCTTAATAACCCCCAGCATTGAACAGCCCTGTACAGTATCATTGTCAGTGATGTCGAATTAGCGCGAGCTGTGAAAAACTGTGAACATTTATTATGGGAAGGGAACGAAGGTCACTGGTATGTTTACATGACTCTACATTACCATCCACAACAGTCAGGTGGTTGCTTAATCTCAGGCAGTACTTCTTTGATTTTCCCTGGAATGATTATTGCTTCCATGGCTGGGAGCCATCTGGGTGTGCCTCCGCATTACGGAGGTTATTATCTCGGGCATGGAAGCATACATTCCTTTCTCATATCCTCTGACTAATGCAAGAAAGCCATGGTTTAATCACGCTTGTTCTAATGCTGTCCGCAACAAGGGGAGGGCCTATAAAAGGTACCAGAGCCAACCCACCCCTGAGTCACATCTTTTATACGTTTCTGCCCGGAATCGTGCTAAGTCTGTTCTTCG
This sequence comes from Coenobita brevimanus, assembly GCF_032717465.1. Classification (NCBI taxonomy): domain Eukaryota; kingdom Metazoa; phylum Arthropoda; class Malacostraca; order Decapoda; family Coenobitidae; genus Coenobita; species Coenobita brevimanus. Next base: position 12,099,931 of record NC_137017.1, on the reverse strand, counting down.
CTTTGCTAAAAATAATTTCATCCGTCCTAAATGCTCTCAACTCTCCAACTTGAATTCATCCCACTCCTCCTGGCACCTTGCCAAAAACATTTCTAACAACTTTACCTCATCATCCTTCCCTCCTCTTTTCTACTCTGATGGTTCTGTAGCTATTTCCTCTACTGATAAAGCAGATCTCGTCGCTCAGACTTTCTCCTCCAATTCCACCTTAGACGATTCTGATGCTGTTCCTCCTTCACTTCCCCCCTCTCTGACTTCCTCATGGCTGACATTAAAATTTCTTCAGCTAATATATTTTCTGCCATCACAGGCCTCAATACTAACAAGGTGTATGGGCCTGATGGAGTCCCTCCTGTTGTTCTCAAGAACTGTGCTTCTGTGGTTACACCCTGCCTAGGCAAACTCTTTCGTCTTTGTCTGTCAACTTGTACCTTCCCTTCTTGCTGGAAGTTTGCTCTCATTTGGCCAGTCCCAAAGAAGGGTGACCATTCCCAACCCTCAAACTATCGTCCAATTGCTTTAACATCCTGTATCTCAAAAGTTTTCGAGTCAGTTCTTAATAGAAAAATTTTAAAGCATTTTTCCAACCCTCTTTCAGATCGTCAGTATGGGTTCCGTCAGGGACGCTCCACTGGCGATCTTCTCACCTACCTTTCAGACTCTTGGTCACCCTCCGTTCGGGACTTTGGTGAAAGTTTTGCCATTGCACTTGACATCTCAGAGGCTTCCGATTGAGTCTGGCATGAATCTTTAATCTCCAAACTGCCCTCTTACGGTTTCTATCCTTCTATCTGTGCCTCCATCTCTAGCTTCCTTTCTGGTCGTTCTGTAGCTGCTGTTGTAGACGGCCATTGTTCTTCTCCTAGATTTATCAACAGTGGTGTTCCTCAGGGCTCTGTCCTATCACCAACTCTCTTCATTTTATTCATCAACAACCTTTTAAGCTGTACATCTAGCCCTATCCACTCATACGCTGATGACTCCACCGTTCACCTTTCCATTCTGTTCCCTGAACGTCCATCTCAGCAGTTACTTCAACAAATAAGGGATGAGGCTATGGCATACCTATTGTCTGACTTGGCTCATACCTCTGACTGGGGTAAAAATAATCTTGTTGTTTTTAATGCATCAAAGACTTAGTTCTTACACCTATCAACCTGACAAAATCTTCCACAGGTGTACCCACTAATGTTTAATAATACTCACCTTAATCTTGCATCATCCTTGAACATGCTTGGGGTTTCATTCACTCAGGACTTATCATGGAAAGATCATATTACATCTCTTGTAAAATTTGCTTCCAAGAGATTAGGTGTGCTAGGCCGACTCCGTTCTTTTTTTACCCCTGCACAATTGTTGAGTCTATACACGGGTTTTATCCGCCCGTGTGGAGTACAACTCGCATGTGTGGGGAGGTTCTCCACATACAGCTCTTCTCAATAGGGTGGAGTCAAAGGCTCTTCGTCTCATTAACTCTCCTCCTCTTACTGGTTCCCTCCAACCTCTGTCTCTTCGCCACAGTGTTGCATCTTTATCTCTTTTCTGTCGCTACTTCAATGGTCGCTGCTCCTCTGAACTGTCTGGGTGCAATCCTCCACCTCTACGACAGGCATGTAGCACCCCTCAAGCAGCAAACTCTCATCCCTTTTCTGTCCAACTCTCTAATACAAGAGTTAACTGTAACTCCCAGTCCTTCATTTATGCAACAGGTCAACTCTGGAACTCTCTGCCTCTGTCTGTATTTCCTGCTTCCTATGATCTCCAGTCTTTCAAACGCAGTGTGTCCAGGTATCCCGAAATGATTGGATCTTGAATTTGGCAAGTCAATAGTGAGAGCAGTGGAAATGAGTCGCTTGAGAGGAGCATGTGGAGGGACGTGGAGGGACAGGTTGATGAATGAAGAAGTGAAGGAACGTTGTGGGGTGGATGTGGATGTGGTTGAGAAGAGTAGGAGAAATACACTGAGGTGGTTTGGACATGTGAAGAGAATGGAGAATGAAAGACTGACTAAGAGGGTGTATGTAGGTGAGGTGGAGGGAGGGAGAGGGAGGGGTAGACCGAGGATGAGGTGGAGGGATGGAGTAGAGAGGTATATGAGGGAGGGGGGGATGAGTTGGGGGGAGGGTAGTCAAATGGTGGGTGACAGAGCGACTTGGAGGCGTTTTGTCTGCGGCCACCCTTTGTGGGATTAGGGCGTCGGGCTATAGATAGATAGATAGATAGATAGATTGAATTTGGCTCTGTCTGGTATTTTGTTCTTCTCTTGGAAGGAACAGTTTTTGCAGGCTTCTTGCCTTTGGTTCCTTCTTCCCAGCATAAAAAAAAAGAAAAAAAAAAAGAATGGTTTTGCCCATATGGCACATGTGCCATATTTTTATGAATTCTTCTATGAATCATAATGAATCACAGGATGGGTTTAGGAAGCTGAAAAAAAAAATTGCTAGTGTGCCAAATGATTCTTTTCACATCTTTAAGAAAAATATATTTTAGAATTCATAAAAGATTGTTCTGGGGCTGGCCAGGGGTGCCACTGAGGGGTTAAGCCGTTAAGCCGTACCTACAATTGTTTGTTTCCGGCACATTGGAAGAAACTTACTCTACGTATTCAAAGTTGGATTTCACTACCCAATTTCCCAGCTGTAAGTTAGGCTAGGTTTGGTTAAAATAATAGGTACAGTCATAGGTTAGGTTAAGTTTCGTTAAATTATTAGGTATGGTTAAACTAGGTTAGGTTAGGTTTAGTTAAACAGTGAGGGCAGACCTTTGCTCCATTACACTGATGAATCAAATGAATTGTCACAGTCGAACAGCTAAAAACAGCAGGGAAACAGGTTTAACAAGAAACATTTATATATGGGTAATGCATTACAGTATCAGTGTTTTATAGGCAGTGCAGTTACTGGTAAATGTCATTTTCAGGAAGGCATCAAGAATTTAGCAAATTTTAAAAATTAGCAAGAGAGGGAGTATGTCTGATGATAAGCAAGAAGTGGAAGGGGAATATAAGAGAGTATGGAACAGTGGGTGCAAGGATTGTATGGGTGAGGATGAAGGTAGGTATACAAGCGTGGGCGATTGTATGTGTGTATGCCCCGACAGAAGATCGAGTGGCAAGAGTGAAAGATGAGTTTTGGGGGAGAGTAGAAGCATGTATGGACAAGTTTGAGAGGAGCGATAGTGCTGTTGATTGGAGACATGAATGGCAAAGTTGGGAATGTACGAGTGGATGGAGTGGTTGGTCAGTGGGGTGTGCCAGCTGAAGTAGATGGGAATGGTAGTGCTTTGGTGGACATCTGTGCATGTAAGGGGTTGGCAATAGCCAACACCTACTTTTGTCATAAGTTGATCCACCGGTATACTTGGAGAGTAATGAGGAGGATGGATGGTGAACTTGTTGAACGAAAGGCAATGATAGACTACGTGTGTGTGGATGAATGAATGAGAAGACAAGTGTTGGATGCAAGAGTGTGGAGAGGGTGGGGGAATGGAGTCTCGAACCATCACTTAGTGATGGCCAAGGTAGAGCTGCAAAGAAAGTGGTTGAGGAGACGAAGGGGAAGACAGGAGGAAGCAGCTCCTGTGAGAAGAGTGGAGAAATTGCAAGATAGTGAGAAAATGGCAGAGTATAAGAGCATAGTGGAAGAAAGATTGGGATGGTATGAGCTAGAGCAGATGGAAGGGGTGGAAGACGTATGTAAGATATTCACGGGAGAGATAGGCACAGTGTGTAAGGCGGTTTGTGGAGTGAGGAGGAGATGCAAGGGTGTGCAAGGGACAGCATGATGGAATGATGAGGTGAAATGAGCTGTGGAACAAAAGAAGAAGGCATATAGTGAATGGTTAGCGAGTAGAGGTAGGGGAGATGAGAGAAGAGAGAGGTATATGTGAGCATGAAAAGGGAGGTTAAGAGACTGGTGAAGGAGAGTAAGAAGAAAGTGGATGAAGAATTTGGGAGGAATCTGAGTGTGGAATGGAGGGAGAGTAAGAAATTGTTTTGGAAGGAGGTAAAGAAAGTAAGGCAGTGTGAAAGGGGAAATAGTAGGGGAGTGAAAGATAGGAATAATAGATTGTTGGTGGAGAAGAGAGAAAAATTGAGGAGATGGAAGGAGCACTTTGAGGATTTGTTGAATGTTGAGAGTGAGAGCAGTGTGAGTATAAGTGGTTGGGGAATGGCTGAGATAAGAAGAAATGAGAGGAGGAAGGAAAAGATCAGTAGGGCGGAAGTAGTGGAAGCGATGAAGAAGATTAAGTTGGAAAAGGCCCCAGGAATTGATGGAGTGTGTGGTGAAATGCTTAGGTATGGGGGTGAGATTGTTGTGGAGTGGATATGGAAGTTTTGTAGATTGGCCTGGGAAGAGGGAAGGGTTCCAGAAGACTTCCAGTCTTCCAGGTATAATTGTTCCTCTATACAAAGGAAAAGGGGAGAGAGAAGAATGTGGTAACCATAGGGGTATTTGCCTTCTTAGTGTGACTGGTAAATTATATAGTAAAATACTCATTGATAGGGTTAGGCATATGACAGAGGGGCTAGTTGGAGAAGAACAAGGGGGATTTAGGAAGGGAAAAGGGTGTGTAGATCAGATATTTGTTCTAAGATGTTTAGTGGAGAAGTATCTAGAGAAGGGAAGGAAAGTGTATGCTGCCTTCATGGACTTGGAGAAAGTGTATGATAATAGATTGGCAAGGTATGTGGAAGGTATTAAGAATATATGGAGTGGAGGGGAAATTGTTGAGTGCTGTGAAGAGTATGTACGAAGGAGCTAGGGCTACAGTGCGAGTGGATGGTGAGCTGAGTGAGTTCTTTGATCTCAATGTGGGTAGAGAGGCGACCTGCAGTCCTGATGGAGCCAAGTTCGAATCCCGGCTGGGGCAGGGAACAGTTTAAGGATTTGAGTTTCCTAGAAGCAGACTTTCCTGATCTACCAGATGACCCGCCGACATGTCATAAAAGTACCCCCGCTAATACCAATACACCAGTCCTGTATGAGACAGCCCTAGCATGTATTCAATGTGGATGGTGGGTGTTAGCACCGAAGTGGTGACATGTGGAGGTGTAGGAGGACTACTGGGCCTTGGGATAGGCTACTGCCCCCGAGATATAGGCCCTGAAGCCTTTGCCCAGAGTCGGACACATTTAAAAAAAAAAAAAAAAAAAAAAACATGGATGGGGTTGTAAAGGAGGTGCAAGGTAGGGCAGTGGATGTGGGGGTGGCTCTAATGAATGAGGGTGACATTTGGAAGATTCCGGTGTTTCTGTTTGCTGATGTTAGAGTATTGGTGAGTGAAGATGAATGGGAGTTGCAAGGTTTGGTGAATGAATTTGGGACAGTGTGTAGGAGGAGGAATCTGAAAGTTAATGTAAACAAAAGTAAAGTTATGGTGTTTGAGAGGAATGAAGTCACAGAGTGTGCAGTGAGGTTGGATGGTGAAGATATGGAGAATGTGAGTGCATTCAAGTACTTGGGTAGTATGATGAGTAAGGGTGGAACTTTGGGGGATGAAGTGCATGAAAGGGTACAGCAGGGAAGGAAGGTTGTTGGTACACTGAAAGCAGTGATGAGAAATAGGGAGGTGAGTATGGAAGTTAAGAAGTTACTGCATGTTAGTATTGTGATCCCTACCCTGACTTATGGAAGCGAGGCGTGGACCTTGCAAGAGGGGAACAAGTTAAGAGTGAGAGCAGTGGAAATGAGTTACTTGAGAGGAGCATGTGGAGTGACGTGGAGGGACAGGTTGACGAATGAAGAAGTGAAGGAACGTTGTGGGGTGGATGTGGATGTGGTTGAGAAGATTAGGAGAAATACACTGAGGTGGTTTGGACATGTGAAGAGAATGGAGAGTGAAAGACTGACTAAGATGGTGTATGTAAGTGAGGTGGAGGGAGGGAGGGAGAGGGAGGAGTAGATCGAGGATGAGGTGGAGGGATGGAGTAGAGAGGTATATGAGGGAGGGGGGGGTGAGTTGGGGGGAGGGTAGTCAAATGGTGGGTGACAGAGCGACTTGGAGGCGTTTTGTCTGCGGCCACCCTTTGCGGGATTAGGGCATTGGGCTATAGATAGATAGAAAAATTAGCGAGGGGGTTTGGAATGTAACCCTTGCTAATTTGGGGTGGGGGGTACTGTACTGAATTGTTTGGTACTGTACAATACAGTAATCAGTACAGTACTATACCTGATTCTGAAAAATATGGAAATTAGTGAACATCTACACAGTAGGCCTACAAGTTACAGATAACACTCCGTGGACTGCCGAGATGATTTGGAATATCTGCCGAACAGTCAGAGACTTTCGTAAATAGGACTTTTTCTCAAAACTGCCGAAATATCGTGTCTGCCGAATAATCAGCTGCCGAATTATTGGACTTTTACTGTATTACTATTTGTGGTAGGTAGGAACATCCATCATCCACACACTTCATGTAGTTCTGCCTGCATGTCCCCCCTTCCCCTCTCTCTCTCTCTCTCTCTCTCTCTCTCTCTCTCTCTTTTTCTCTCCCTCTCTTCTAAAGCATAGTTTTCATGTCCTGCTGGAAATGCATTTTCTGACAATTATTGTATTTCTCCAAAAGTACACCAATTACAATTTTAAAAAAATTCCGTGGGTAGCTGCAGAATGCAGTTTCCTTGCCATTGATATACATTTCACCGTAATCTGTAAGAGTGACCAAAATTGCTATTTTGTTGCACCATGGGGGATGTTTGCACGACCCCTTGCCACAGCCCACGGGTTAAATGTCAGGAGTGAGTTGTCAAGTTACGAACCTCTGTACTGCTAGTGGGGCAGAAAAGGGTCAGATACTGGGTGGGTTATTATTGTCCAGCTATCTGTCTATCTGTCTTTCTGTCTGTTGTCAGATGCCTCAATCCAGTAAGTAGTGGCCACAAACAAATCTCCATGTCGCCCTCTCCCCCGCCATTTCATAGCCCTGCTCCCAGCTCACGCCCCCTTCTGTCATATACCCCTCCACTCCACCTTTCTGTTTCATCCTTGGCCCCCCCCCCTCCCTCTTCCCCCCTCCACCTCAGTCACATACACTCCCCTCGTTAGTCTCTCGCTCTCCATCCTCTTTACATGTCCAAACTATCTCGGTGTAGTTCCCCTAACATTTTCTATCACATCCTCATCCACACCACAACACTCCTTTACATCCTTATTTGTCAGTCTGTCTCTCCTTGTAACTCCACGTGATTCTCTCAAATATCCCTTTTCTACTGCTCTCACTCTTGACTTGTGTCCTTCCAAAAAGGTCCAAGCTTCACTTTCATACGTTAGAGTTGGTATCACAGTACTATAATGCATCAACTTTTTTTTTTTACTTCCATGCTCATTTTCTTATTTCTTATCACTGTTTTCAAAGAACCAGGAACCTGTCTTCCTTTTTGTGCCCCTTCAAGCACTGCAACCTCCATACTTTCATCCTTTCTCATCACACTACCCAAGTACTTAAATGCACTTACATTTTCCACTCCCTCATCATCCAACCTCACTGTACATTCACTGACTTCATTTCTCTCGAAGACCTTAACTTTACTTATCCGTACATTCACCTTTAGATTCCGTTTCTTACACACTTTCCCAGACTCATTCACTAGGCCTCGTAGTTCATTTTCATCTTCACTTGACAATACAGTATCATCTGCAAACAACAGTACAGGAAGTTTCCAAACATTGCCCTCTCTCATTAGGGCCATTCCAACATCCACTGCCCTATCTTGTTTCTCTGTTATCCCATCCATATACAGATTGAACAACCATGGACACATGACACATCCCTGTTTCAATCCAACATTCGGATAGAAAAATTCACTCACTTCCCTGTCCATTTGCATTGCAGCCTTAGCACCCTCATACATGCTGTTCTCTTCGCAGTATTCAACAGCTTCCCATTTATGCCATATATTCTTATATTTTCTACATTCCATGTCTATCCACCCACATGTGCTTTCTCCAGATCCATGAAAACCACATATAGCTTCTTTCCCTTCTCTAGAAACATTTCTACTTAAGACCTAAGAATGAATATCTAATCTACACAACCTCCCTGTTCTTCTCCAACTAATTCCTCTGTTATTTCTCTGACTCTGCCAATAAGTATCCTACCATGTACTTTTGCTGTTTGACTAAGAAGACAAATGCCCCTATGATTACCACACATTTCTTTTTCCCCATTTCCTCTGTACAGGAGAATAATTATACCTGACTTTCAATTCTCTGGGACTCTGCCTTCCTCTCAGGCCAATCTGTACATCTTCCATATCCATTCCTCTACCATCTCTCCCCCATTCTTTAGCATTTCACTACACCCTCCATCAATTCCTGAGGCTTTCCCCATTTTGACTTTCCTCATTGCTTTCACTACTTCAATCCTACTGATCTCTTCCTCCCATCTCACCCCCCTCCTTCTCCCAGCCATCCCCCAGCCACTTATACTCACAGCACTTTCATTCTCTATGTTTAATAGCTCTTTGAAGTGTTCTCTCCATCTGCTCACTTTTTCTCTCTTCTCAGCTTGCAATCTACCATTTTTTATCTTTCACTCCCCAGCTAACTTCTTTATCACCCTATTTAACCCATTGACTGCAGCTGTATCATGTATGATATTTGAGTCCAAATGGCTCTGACAGCAGCTGTATCATATATGATTTCCTGCTTTCAAAAATTCCACCGTCAGAAATGCCACGAAATAAATCAGCTAGCAACTCAGGGCACCCTATAGAATATTGCCATACATAGATTATGCATTTTTACGAGGAGCAGAGCTCGGCCAAGTTACCTACAAAATGCCAATTGTAATGGTACGAAATCTTCTCCATGCCGCCGCTAGCAGTAGCCCTAGCAAATATTGGATGAAATCTCTGGATGAGTGTACTGATGATAGTGATACGTTGTTAGATGATGACAGTGATGGTTCAGATGCTGATTTACACCTTATCTGATCGCAAGGTGGACACTGACGACACAGTGCAACCATAACACATCGTTCGCTTTGCACCACCGCACAGGGAATATTTATTACTTTACGGACCTGTTTCAGGGGTAATTTTTTTGTTTTGCTATATTGCGATATATACCATTGAGCTCGGGATTTTTTTATCTATCTTTTAACAATATTATTTTTTTTCTAATATTTTTTCTAAATACTGTATTTTAAAACTGCCGCACACAGGATGTACATGTAAACAAACACTGATGCAGAGAATGGGTTAACTCTCTTTACCTCTTTCTAGAACATATTCTTACATTCCCTCCACTTTGCACTCAAATTCCTTCCAAATGCCTCATCCACTCATTTCTTACTCTTACTAATCTTTTCACCTCTCTCTTCCTCTTTACATATAACACTCTTTTCTCTCTCTCTACTTCCTCCATGCTTCTACTTCCCATCCACTCACTATATGCTTTCTTTTGTGCCACAGCATGTCTCACCTCTTCATTCCTCCATGCTGTTCCTTGCACCACCTTTTGTCGTCTCTTCACCCCACACACCATTTCACATGCTGCACAGTTTTCTTCTCTGAATATCATGCACACACCTTCCACCTGCCCCATCTACTCTAAATCATATTTACCCAATTGTTCCTCCATCTGTCTCTTATATTCTGCCTTTTTTCCATCCTCTTGCAACCTTTCTACCCATCTTATATGGACTGCTTTTTCCTGTCCTTCTCTCCTTCTACTCCTTCGTTGCATTTGAACCTCAGCTTTCATCACCACCAAGTGGTGGTCAGAAAGACCTCTCCCCCAGCCTCTGTATGCCCTTGCATCCATTACATACCTCATTCTGTCATCCACACACATGTAATTAATCATTGCCTTTCATTCATTTAGTTCACCACCCACTCTTCTCATCACTCATCCATATACCTATGTATCATTTTGTGCCTAAATAGGCTATTGGCTGTCACCAACACCCTCCCAGCACAAATGTCCACTAGAGCACTGCCATTCTCAGCCACTTCTGCAGGCACACCCCACTCACCAATACTCCATCCACTTTCACATTCCTTACTCTTCCATTCATATCTCCAATCAGAAACACTCTCTCATTCCTTTCAGACTTTTCCTTGCATGCTTCCACATATGCCCAGGGCTCTTTTTTCACTCTGCTTGCACGATCTTGCGTTGGCACATACGCACACACAATCGCCCACATTAGTAGTCCTAATTTCAATCTTACTCACACAGTCCTTGGACCAACTGATCCATAATCTCTTATATTCTCCTTCCATCTCTTGCACACAGTACATACTCCCTCCTTTGCCCTCTCGTTCTCACTTATGGTACTCTCGTGCATTCACCCCATCCACACTGCCACTCTCTCATACTCTCACCTCTCTATTTAGTTTTGATTAATCCACGTAAGTCCACTTTTGCACCCTCAAGCTCCTGGACAGTCTGTCTCTCTTTCACCTCATCATTCACACCCCTTACATTCCATGTCACAATCCATACCACAACCTTTGTTCAGTCCTTAGTTGTCACCTGTTGGTCAGTCCTGGTCCAAGGCTTCTTGTCTGTATTTAACAGTTGTTTTCTAGGGAGGGGCACTATCCCCCTGCCAACCCACTTGTTGACATGTAGGGAACACATGTTGGTTGGTTATAAGGTTACCACTGAGCATTGTGAATGATTTCCTGCTTTACAGGAAATCATTTGGCTTGCCACTTATTGTAGAGCTACCCTGAAATAGAGAACTGATACACTAAGTGGGTGGATGATGGGTGCCCCCACCAACCGCCTTCATTATGATCATCAACATTATTATTAAAGTGGTAGGTAGGGGCACTCACCATCTACTCACCACTCACTCAGTGTAGTGCTGCTTTAGGGTGACTGCCCATTCTTCTTTCCTTCCTTCATTCATTCCTTTTTTCTCTTTTTCCTTCATTCTTTCCTCTTCCTTCTGTCTATGGGTGACCCTACACTGAATGACAAACCAAATGGTTCCCGTACACCAGAAACCATTTACTGTGTTGGATGGTAACCATATAACTAGCTTCTGGCTCCGGGTGGTTTAGTGGGTAATCAAGGGACTCCAGCCGGTGTGAGCCTGTGCATGTTTATTTCCAAGGGGTGGTTGGGGTCTATTGCTCACATAATGCCACTCTGGGATGAGTGAGGCTGGTCACTGTGCTCCTCATGGGGAAATACTGGGTTAGATGATGATTATATTATTATTATTATTATTGTTACCATAGTGGTAGGTGGGGGCGCTCACCATCCACTCACTCGATATAGTGCTGCTATCGTGTGTCTGCCCTTTCCTCTCCTCCATCCTTCTTTCCTTCCATCCTTCTTTCCTTCCATCCTCTTCTGTCTTCCTTTACTTCATTCTTTCCTTGTCCTTTTGCCTACAGGTAACTTTACACTTCCTCTTGTCTTTCCTTCCTTCATTCTTTCCTCCTCCTTCTGCCTGTGGGTGACTCTACACAGAGTGACAAGCCAAATGGTTTCCTGTACACCAGGAAACCATTTTCTATGCTGGGTGGTAACCATATAACCAAATTTTGGCGCCTGGTGGTTTAGTGAGTAATTATTGTGCTCCAATCGGATTGAGCCAGTGAAGGTTTATATCCAAGGGGTGGTTGGGGTTGATTGCTCATGTAATGCCACTCAGGGATGAGTGAGGCTGGTCACTCTCATCTTAAATGTCAGGACCAACTGCTTAGCCCCGGACTTCTACGCTTCTCATGCAGCAATGTAGGATTGGATGATGGATGGATGGATTATTACCATTATTGTACTTATTATTATGATCTTTATTAGCATCATGTCATCTAGTGGTTAGAATACCACAGTCAGTGATGACCCTACCAATGTGTACTGGTATTGGTTGAAGCCCCAGCAGATGACTGGGAGTTTTCCAGTCATAAAATGCTACAAAATGAAGTTGGCTATTCATCATTGCCTTTGATATACTAAACTCCTATAACATAACCTTGGGCCCCTACATCTTAGAGGGTAATATGGGAGTGACTGTTACCTTTATTTTATTTGAAAATCTTTAACATTACCCCACTTACCTTTCCCAATGTCATTGCCATTCCCAGGACGAGTTTCGGTGGACATCTCTAAGCTGAATATAACATGCTTAGAGGGTGAGGAGAAACCATCCATCAGCATGAGAGCTGTGGGCTGGGATGAGGAGAGTCATCGTCTAGATGGACCCTGGACTGAGAAGCAGCTGGAGTGCATTTCCACAGGTAGCTGTAATAGTCACATTCCTAGCTCTGATCCGGATTTGCCACAGGACAGTTCTGAATTTGGTTTTTCAACAAGCAATCAGTACAATGCTTACCTTAGCTATGTTGTAGTCCCAATCCTTAAACGAAGAGATTCTGTTTCTTCCATTGTTTGGTTGCCTGTTCTTACAAAAATGCACAATTTGCAATACCCTGAGAATGTTGATCCTGAGCAGCCACCTGTACATCATTTGAACCGAGAGGAAGAGCAGAGGCAAGGTGATGAGGCCAGTACAGAGGAGCATACAAATGAGAGTATTGGAAGGGAAATAGAGACAGGTGAAGCCAATGCAGATGATAGAATTAACGAGGGTCATGTAGGGAGAGTAGCTGACCAATCTCCACAGGCATGGGTGACTGGTATTCATTATATACCTCTTCCATTATATCACCAGGGTGCTGTTAATCCTCGACCTCAGAAAGGATATCCATTTCTTTTATCGCAGTTAAGAAATGCTGTAGGTGGTAATAACTGGCAAAGCATCAGACATTTAGGTATTCAATCCAGTTCCTCTCTGCCCTATGATCCAGTACAAAATAATAGGGAAGTGGAAGGTTCCATTCAGTCTGCTGATCTTGTTCATGAAAACATTCAGTCTCAAAGATGGCAAAATAGTTATAGAAGGGAACATTCAGTGAGCACTTGTCCTCTTTTTGAGCTAATGAAAGCAAAAGGTGTTGAAATTTCTTTACATGCAACAAATGAAAAGTTTGAAATTAATATAAAAGGTCAGAGCAATGTATTTAAGCTCTTGGAGATGTCCCCATCTCACTCATTATCTTCTTTTGAGAGTGCTGTCATGTCACAAGAAAACATTTCAATTATGTCTATGGGAGGTGGGGGTATTGGTGCATCCAATGAACCACACTTGCAGGAGATAAGGGAAGTTTCCATTCCTTCAAGCCAGAGCATAACATCTGCAACTTCAGAAACACTAACAGCTGTATTTGAAAACCAGCATCATCCTGTTGACTTCACTGTTGCACACTCAGCCATAGGTGCAGAGGATATGTCAGCCTCATCTGCCATTCAAGTTCTTGGGAAATCGTTATCCCAGCCTGGTTTTGCAGGAGTGAGAGGGAGGGCAGACAGTACTGTCATGGATAGTGAAGATTTGAATTTCAGCCCTGTTGTTGATATTGAAGGTTTGTCACAGAAACATAGTGAATATGTTGGCAGTATATCACAGATGCATAATATCTCATTAGGAAGCCTATCTTCAGTTTCATCTGAGAATACAAGAAATGCAGAGCTTACTGCCAGTCTGTTCCCTCATTCTTCTCAGAATCAGAATGTGACTGAGACATCACTCTCAGATGAAGGTCATTGGGAAATGAACAATGATACAGAGATTATTAATAGTCAAGATGTGGGTTCATCTGAAAATGCTGGAATAAACAATAATGCATCAGCAACAGTAGATTTTGAAGTTAAAAGAAGCCCTAGTGAAGATTTTGAAAAATCAGAAGGTAATCATCGTTTTACTAGGAGTATCCAGTCACATTCTCCTGCTCATTCACCATTTCTGTCAAAGATTCAGTTATCATCACTGAAGCACATCCAGAGAGATCTGTCCCATCACACGCTGCCCAGTAGCCATACAGCTCGGAGTCAGATAAATGTAAGAGAAGCCCCAAATATTTTCACTGGTGCTGATGAACTTGATAGCATTATATCTAGTACTTCACAAGATACTCATGAAATGACAAATGAACAGATACCAAGTAAATCTCAGTTTAAAGCTTCTATGATATATCATCTTGGGGCATTTGGCCCATTCAATGGTAATGTTGGCAATGTTATAACAGAAATATCTGAAGGAGAATCCCAGGAGAGTGATAGAAATGAAGCTGTAGACTCAGTATCTGTTGATATAGCAGTGAAAGAGGCTGCAGAGGGAGATAGATTAAATCAAATAAGGGAATCTAGTCTTCCGGCACCTTGTGCTTTGCATGACCTGGTTAAGGATGAAGTGTCTGTAAATTTGCACTCTGTGGATAGTGAAGCATTTGAATTAAATGTCCAGGGAAATGAAAGTTTGGTTCAAATAATGGAAAAATTATTGCAGTGAAATTCCATTTGTTATGAGTACAAGTTCATCAAAAATTAATTTCTTTATAAAGTATGAATAAAACTGACCATTAGAAAGGGTTTTATTGATAATTCAGAGATCAGTAATTATCTTAACATACTTGGAATTTTTTTTTTAGAGTTGAATTACACAGAATTTTTTCTTTAGTACAATATTGAAAATTTTCTGAAGCCTGTGCTGAGAAGGTATAGCTGCTCATCATACCTCGTAGATCGTGGATTCACTTCAGCTTTTACCTCAGAATCTAAAATACCACAATGTTAATGATTGATCAATCTCTGCCAATAGCAGCAGTGCAGTCAATAAGGTTTCGTACGTAATTTTTGGAGTGTCTTTCCTCTCCTGATATTATATAAAAGAATAAAAAATTTATAAAGAAAAACAAGAAATGAACTGTGCATACACCTTAATATTAACAGTGGAATTCAGGTGTAATTGACTTTGAATCATATGGTTGAGTTCACGTTACATCAAATCTTTTCACGGAAAGGAATTAGTCTGTTGACTGAGTTGTTCTCATTTACAGTCAGTGCTTCCATATATTGTTAGCTGCTGATGCTGGATCCCCTTGTGTGATGCCAACACTTTGCCCTCACACATTCCCTTCCCCCCCCCTCCCTTACATCATTGAAAGGTGGTGGACTGTGTAAGCAATGTAAGGCATACATGAAAACGAGGCTATATTTCAGTACTGTAGTAATCACATATTGACTCCTAGGTCAGTCATATACCATACTGGGTATAGTTATGTCTCTTGTTTAATTAGAGTTAAAACAAATATCACATACCTCCTGGTACAGCACACTTTAAGTCTGTTAAGCAAGAAATACTGTACCTTGGTAGGGGAACTGTTGTGAAAGGCAGTGTTTTATACAGGAAAGGTAAAGCTGTAAAAGCCAGTCCCATATTACCTCATGTATGGCATGCTTTGTGTATTTAACCTTCCTCTGAGAAAGGTTTCCGTAGTCAGATAAAATAGCATAGTGTGAGCTTGATAAATTTCTAGATACCAAAATGGTAAAGTTGCTGAATGGGTTAATTGAAATAAGTTGTAACCCCACCACACTGAGGAGTCTGATTCAACTAAAGCTACCTAGTATTACTTTGCTAGAATGAAATTCCAAAGTATCCCTCACTCTGTGGCATTAAGGCAGTGCTGAAGCATTGGCTTTATATTTATATGATATCATAAAAGAGAGAAAGTTTAGATATTCTTGTTTGGTAGCAGGAGGATTATATGCTATATTGCCGACAAGCTATTTTCCTTAATGTGTAGTAAGAACAGTGATTCAAACATGCCTTTGTGATTTTAAAGAAGATTGCTAAAAGTCCTCACCCATATGCTCGTGTAGATTTATGCAGACCTGAAAAAGTGTGCCGATTGCTTGTAGACATCTGTATAATTTTTTCTTATTCAGGTGTTCATAGATGTGTTTTATTGCTGTAATCCTTATGTTAACATATGTCTTCCATTACTTCTTGTCCTATGGAGCATTACACGTGCTTGTAAGTAGTGACCTGTATTTGTAGTGTGAACAGAAGTGGATTTGCCAGTTTAGTATTGTATTTTATATGTAATAATATCAAGTGTTTGTTAATACAGTATTCGTGTTTTGTTCGTATAGCTTACTATCAGTTTGACACATTAATATCCCACGTTCATTTGTGATGATGAAAGTTTGATTTATGGTGAAGTTAATGTAGGTAATTTTCAGATAAACTAGTACTTATTTCTGATGTCCTTTAAAGTTTAATGTGGTATTGTACTAATATTGTAGTGTGACAGATAGCTACATTCCATAACCCTGTAATACAGCTAATTCTTCTTATAAACCCCTGCTGTAGTGTATATTACCAGTATATGAGTAAAATTATATATCAGATTAGATACCACAGATATTAATCGTGGGTAACTGTAGTTCTGAAATGTTCATTATTACTAATTTCCAAAAAATAAAAATCAGTTTCATGAGGAAAGAGTGAATATTGGTAATACCTTTTAATTATTATACGGTACATATAATTCAAGCTGCCTTGCACAAGTGCATGCATATATTTCATAGAAAGAAACCATTAAAGAAAATATAACTTTTAGTGAAGAGATTCCTTTGGTAGCTTTTGTTTTTGTACAATAGCTGATTTCTATAAGTTTCCAATGGTGTACATCTGCTTGGCTGCACCGTGGTATCAAGAACAGAATTTGAGTATGTTATTTTAGTAAGTTTTTTCTATAGTTCATTGAAGTCAAGTTATTGAAGAATGGTGTTAAAAGTAAACAAGAAGCTTCTGTGCCATAGATAAGCCTCATTGTAATTCATCCACATTATATCATGTTGGTTTTAACCAGCAAGAACAGTAAAAAAGTCTGAACATGAAGTATTGGTAAAATATGGTTTGTTTCCATTGGTAATTAATACAATACTTTGCAAGTCATAAAGTCATATGGTAAAATGCTTAGGTGTCATACCTTTATGCATGTCTGAGTCTTATTTGGTAGTGCATCTTACATCCTTATGAAAATACTTCAGCATCTCTACACACACTGTATTCTCACAACTCATATCTTTCTGAAACACTCAAAATCCCTTTTAGTATGATGATAATCTATACTGCTGTATTCTTACCAAATACTGGTATCAGAGAACCCATTGCTTTAGCCCTTTGTTATGACCTTTCACTTTTACATAATGGTAATTAAATGTATTCATACTATAGTCGTGGTGCAGGACTCTGAGGTTGTCATTACCGCACCCTGGCAGCCTAACTGTCAGCATCCGATTTTGTATCATATTATACACGAATCATATTATTATGCACGAATATTATTATACACGAACGTATTATATATGAATCGCACACGTATCATATTAGACACAAAATTGGGTGCACAGTTGGTGTGTAGGTTGTCAGGGTACTATAATGACAACCTCAGAGTCACATGCCGCGATTAGGGTAGAGACTAATACAGACAGGTACCATTTGGCAATACAGTACAACATATCATCATTAATCAGTACATAATTTTCCATCCATCCATCATCCAATCCCATGTTGCCCCATGAGGAGCATAAGAGCCCATGGCTAGCCATTATGTGAGCAGTAAACCCCATCCACCCCTTGGATATAAACCTGCACTGGCTTAGTCTGATTGGAGCTTCTTAATTACTCACTAAACCACCAGGTGCCATAATTTGGTTATATGGTTACACCCAGCATAGTAAATGATTTCTTGGTGTACAGGAAACCATTTGGCTTGTCACTCAGTGTAGAGTTGCCCATAGGCAGAAGGAAGAGGAAAGAATGAAGGAAGATTACCTTTATTAAATGCCTTAAACCAACCACTCTCCTTTATTTTAGAATCAGATGAATATACTGTAACTGGAAAAAAAAAAATGTTTATTTTATCTGTCTATCTATCTGTCTATTGCCAGACGCCTCAATCCCGTTTGGGGTGGCCACAAACAAATCGTCTCCACGTTGTCCTGTCCCCTGCCATTTCACTGCCCTGGTCCCAACTCACACCCCCCTCTCTCATATACCTCTCCACCCCATCCCTCCATCTCATCCTCGGCCTCCCCTTCCCTCTTCCCCCCTCCACCTCACTCACATCCACTCTCTTCGTCACCCTCCATCATCTCCACATGGCCAAACCACCTCAGTGTGTTCCTCATAACACTTCCTATCACATCCACATCCACACCACAACGCTCCTTTATATCCTCATTCGTCAGCCTGTCTCTCCATGTGACTCCACAGGCTCCTCTTAAATAACTCATTTCCACTGCTCTCACTCTTGACTTGTGTCCTTCCAACAATGTCCAAGCTTCACTTCCATACGTTAGAGTTGGTATCACAATACTCTCATGTAGTAACTTTTTCACTTCCATGCTCACATCCCTGTTTCTTATCCTTCTTTCAAAGAACCAGCAACCTTTCTTCCCTGCTGTACCCTTTCAAGCACTTCACCCTCCAAACCTCCATCCTTACTCACACACTACCCAAGTACTTAAATGTACTCACATTTTCCAGTTCCTCACCATCCATCCTCGCTGTACATTCACTGACTTCACCTCTCTCAGAGACCATCACTTTACTCTTCCCTACATTCACCTTTAGATTCCGTTTCTTGCACACTCTCCCAAACTCATCCATCAAGCCTTGCAGCTCCCCTTTGTCTTCACTCAACAACACAGTATCATCTGCAAACAACAGTACAGGGAGTTTACAAACACTATCCTCTCTCACCAGGGCCACTCCAACATCCACTACCCTACCTTGTACCTCTTTTATTACCCCATCCATGAACAGATTGAACAACCATGGAGACATGACACATCCCTGTTTCAACCCAACCTCCAAAGAGAAAAATTCACTTAGTTCACCATCCACATGCACTGCAGCCTTAGCACCATCATACATACTCTTCACAGCATTCAACAACTTTCCATCTACTCCATATATTCTTAATACTTTCCAAAATCCTTGTCTATCCATCCTGTCATATGCTTTCTCCAAATCAATGAAAGCTGCATACAACTTCTTTCCCTTCTCTAGAAACTTTTCCACTAAAGATCTAAGAATGAATATCTGATCTACACAACCTCTTCCCTTCCTAAAGCCTCCCTGTTCTTCTCCAACTAATTCCTCTGTTCTTTCTCTAACTCTGTCAATAAGTATCCTACCATACACTTTTCCTATTATACTAAGAAGACAAATCCCCCTATGATTACCACACTTCTTTTTCCCCTTTTCCGTTGTACAAGGGAATAATTATACCTGACTTCCAATCCTCCGGGACTCTACCTTCCTCCCAGGCCAATCTGCACATCTTCCACATCCATTCTACTACTATCTCTCCCCCATGCATCAGCATTTCATCACACACTCCATCAATTCCTGGGGCTTTCCCCAATTTAACTTTCTTCATTGCTTCCACAACTTCTATCCTACTGATTTCTTCCTGTCTTCTCACCTCCTTCCTTCTCCCAGCCATTCCCCAGCCACTTATACTTGCATTACTTCCATCCTGTATGTTCAACAATTCCTTAAAGTGTTCTCTCCATCTGCTCATTTTTTCTCCCTTCTCCACTAGTAATCTACCATTTTTATCTTTTACTCCCCTGCTAACCTCACTTCCACCCTGTCTTACTTTCTTCACCTCTTTCAAGAACATGTTCTTACAGTCCCTCCACTTTACACTCAAATTAATCTTTTCACTATCAAACAACTTGAGAAGGCCTTTCATATTGTAGGCTTAATGAAAGGTATCTCATCCCTCTATATTATTTACCGTCAGTTTGATTGACTTTCAGATGCAAAGAAGATTCCTTTCTTATAATTAGTGCTCTTGTCAGTACCCTCATTGTTTCCCAGCCACTGATGAACATTTATAGAGATCCATATATACATCATACACATGCTTACACATCCTGATAATGTTTTAGGGTAACTGTTTGCTCTATAAAAGGCTTTGCTTTCCTGCTAAGTTCATGGCCTTCTACACAATGGTTATGACAATAATTTAATGATCTTTCAGTGCTTGGTAAGCTGTTCTCTTGTATGATTCCTTGTCATCATCATCATCCAGACCTCCTTTCCCACCTTAGGGCAGGGTGAGGAGTAGCAACATCCTTTAATGTTTTGAAATTGTTGCTGCCCTCCATCTTCATGCATTCTTTGCTACAATTCTCTTCTCAATCAGGTTCTTGATATCAAGTGTGTCCATTATACAATTCAACATTTTTGCAGTTTGTTTTTCCATACTGAGAATGTCTCTTGCTATGTAACTTTATTATGCACAGGTGATTGTAGTGGTAGCAAGAAGTCTTCTATGTTCTAATGTGCTGCTGATACCATACATGTTTCCTCTTACTGATCATCACCTCATCCATTAGCTACTTTACTGTTCTGCTTTATAACATTCCATCTGTTCAGTATACCCTTTACACATTCTTGTATCAATCATCATCTCCACTCAGGTGCAAACTAGATGTACTTGGGAGCCTGAGGTTAATCCTGCTTAGAATTACACACTGTACTTTTGCCATTTTATTTTCCGTTCATTTAAGCTAAGCTTAAAAAAAAAAAAAAAAAAAAAAAAAAAACTATAATTTGTAAGAAAAGATGCAGAATTTTCCATACTTATCTTTTAGGGCCTTACTAGCCCCAGTTGAAATGTGCCCCTCTCTCCTCTTTCTTCTCACTAATAAACAGAATGGAAATGATTCAGAATAGGAAGGTACAAAAGTTGGAGAACAGTCAAAAATGTGTCTAGAATCATGCATCTGTTCATTTAGGCAACATTTATTATTTATTTAGACCTTGGGAATTTTCAGTTCTGGCCCACATGCAGACATGTGACACACTGTCTCAGTTGATTAACCCCTTACCTGCGGCAATGGCTGGACCGCGCCGTGCCCCTGCCGCGGGGATAGCAGTGCTCTAAATACACGATCAGTTAGCTACTTCCAGGTCAATGGAAGTATCACTTATCCTTTTCCCCCTTTTTATATATATTTTTTAGTATAGAATAGGTCGTAAGGGATATTTCAGTGGGTAATGAACAAGGAAAATTAGCGACCAAGTGCACGTGGGGTGTTACCAGGTGATAAATTAGCTACTTCATGGCCAATGGCAATATCAATTAGTCTTTTCCTTTTTCTATATATATTTTTTAATATGAGCATAGGGCATAGGGTACATTTCAATGGAAAAAGCGAATGGAAAAAAACGGCCAGGAGTTGCGTTGTCCAGCCTGGCTGTAGCTATGCGAGGGGAGGGGTTAAGGGAGGGGAGGTGGGGAGGCGAGGCAAACTCAGAAAAATGGCTAAATTGGTAACACTGGATGCGAGTACTAGCGGTATTAGCAGCGATGCCTATAACTACACACTGGCAGTACTAATAGATTATACAAGACTGCACTTGAAAGCCGGGGCAATTTTAAAAATCCCTGAATCACAAAAATGACTCCCCATGGTATGGTACTTATGTAACGAGCGTCACGAAAGTGACGGTCCGTGGGTTAGGGGTTAAGTCACTTGCAACATGTGTGGGGTAGAGATAATATCATTAACCTGTTCCATCCGGTGATTTGTTACGGTAAATATTTTATCCCTACATTCGAGATGGCCGTATTTGGGTTAGGAGAGATTTGGAACTGGAGGAGCTTGATTTAGCCTTCCTTAATGCTTAGAGATCATTCCCATGCTAAATAAAATCATCCTATGGTGTCCTGATTAAACTAGAAAATAAGTCATTTGGTTGAAAGGGCCAACAAACGAGTTGTAAGAGGGAGGCAACCAGTGCCCTGAGCTTCTCTGTACATAGAGTACAGGTCTCCCTCACTATTCGATTGGGTTACGTTCCTGAAAACTAGATCGAATAGTGAACGATCGAATAACGAACTTAAGGTTTAATAGGATTTAATTTAATGCGGACCGCTACATTAATATTTACCAATAAAGAGATGGAGAACACTTTTCCACGTCACCCAAGGTGGTAGTGTAATAGACGCGTTATTTTTTTTTATACAGTGGTTTCCCCAGGAGGCCTATATCCACTGGAAAGATTAGAAAAATCAAAATCACAAACGCGCTAGGCTAAGTCCTGCACGTAACTTACCTTTCATGGCTGCGGTACACTCTCAACTCAGAGACTCTTTAGTCTTCATTAAATCACTGGAAGGAAACTTGCTCCTCATCGTCAGCAGTGGCAGGGCTTGATGAATCCTGGATGTCAGTGATGGATGATGACACAGTGGCAGAAGTGGATGGAAGAAATGCGGCATCAGAGCTTAGCCTAGACGGGACAAGGCGGGAATGAGCGCGAGAATGAGCGGGCTTGGGTACGATCGCTCAGCCAGAAAAACAAGCACGTGATGCGATGTGTTTGTTTACGATGCGTACATTTACTTTTATGTAAGCGATCGGATAATCGAGCGTTCTCAATCGATTAATGAGGGATTGGTATCAATAAATATCGATCGTATAAGCGAAATATCGAATAGTGAGGAATCGAATAGTGAGGGAGACCTGTACTCCATTTATGTGATTCCATCCATCCTCATGCATTTGGTTCCTTACTTTCCACACTGTCCTTTGCTTTCTTGGATATTGACCTCTTCAGTTGGTATTTTTTAATTTTTATTTTTATTTATTTATTTATTTTTTTGCATGACTGCTCGTAATTGCTGTATTCCTGTACGAATATCCCTCTGCATTGATCAGCAGTCATTTTCATTTACTACTGTGCACCCTTAGCTTTACCTGCGAGTCATTGTCATTTACTACTGTGCAACCTTAGCTTTGTTATCTATAGCCATATGCCTGAATCCCATAAGGGACAGCTGCGAATAGTTTGCCTTCGTATCATTCCGTCCCATGCCGTTTGCTCCCAGATACTTCTTTACTCCATTCCTTCATATCATCCTTGGTCTTCCCCTCTTCCCCTCCCTCTACCCCCTCCACCTCATTCACATACACCGTCCTAGTTCGTCTCACACTCTCCAACCTCTCTGCATAGCCAAACCACCTCAGTGTATTTCCCCCTAATACATTCTATCATATCCACATCCACACCACAACGCTCCTTCACTTCCTGATTTGTCAGTCTGTCTCTTCATGTAACTCTACATGCTCCTTTCAGATAACTCATTTCTTCTGGTCTTACTCCTGACTTGTGTCCTTCCAGCAAGGCTCAAGCTTTGCATCCATACATTAGTGGGGATCATTTTACTGTCATGCAATGACTTTTTTACTTCCATGCTCACTTTCATATTTCTTATCACTGCATTCAATGAACCAACAATATTTCTTCCCTGTTCAAGCACTTCATCCTTTAAACTTCCATCCTTACTCATCACACTACCCAAGTACTTAAATGCCCTCACATTTTCCTTTTCCTCACACCAGCCACACTGTGCAATCAGTGACTTCATTTTTCTCGAAGACCACAACTTTACTTTCCCCTACAATCTGTGCCTTACATTCTTTCCCAGAGGCATTCACCAAGCCATGCAGTTCCCCTCTGTCTTTAATTATCTCCAAACAACAGACCAGAGAAGTTCCGAAACACTATCCTCTTTCATTAGGGTCACTCCAACATCCACTGTCCTACCTTGTATATTTTTATAACTCCACATGTATACAAATTGAGCAGTCATGGAGACTTGACACATTCCTGTTTCAGTCCAACATTCAGATAGAAAAATTTACTCAGTTCACTATCCACATGCACTGCAGCCCAAGCATCCTCACACTTCCTCCTCACGACATTCAGCAGTTTCCCATTTACTCCAATATTTTTTATATTTTCCAGATTCCTTGTCTGTCCGCATTATCATATGCTTTCTCCAAATTCTTGAAGGCAGCATACTACTTTGTTCTCTTATCTAGAAACTTTGCCACTAATCACCTTAGAATGAATGTCTGGTCTACACAACCGCTTCCCTTCCTGAAATGTCCCTGTTTTTCTCCAACTAATTCCTCTGTTATTTCCCACACTCTGTCAGTAAGTATCCTACCTTATACATTTCCAGTTACACTAAAAAGACAAAACCCTAATGATTATCACACACTTCTTTTTCCTCTTTTCCTTTGTCGTCATCATCATCATCCGGACCTCCTTTCCCACCCTAGGGCAGGGTGAGGAGTAGCAACCTCCAGACAGCCCAGGTTTGCCCACTCCAATAGGCCACATTTCCATTCACTTGTCATTCAAGCCCCTGGAATCCTGGCTCTATCTGGTACACCAAAAACATTCTCCACATTCTGTAACTTCACATAACCATATCTGATAGAGTCAGTGTGGACGCTTTCGCATTAAAAAGGGGTGCCAAATTCCTGATCATGCACTTCTCTCAACATTCATCCAGCCAGCTTGATTTCTGGTCAGTCCCCTAGCCTGATTGACTTCCATACCTCTCTTCCTCACACAGTCATCCACTATATCCCTCCACTTTCTCCTTGGCCTACCTTGCCTAGTCCTTCCTTCAAATTTGCTTAGATATTCCTTTTTCACCACTTTATTGTTATCCATTCTCTCCACATGACCATACCATCTCAGTACACTCTCTTCGATTCTGGTGTCCACAGACTTCTCACTCCACATCTATCCTGAATCACATTATTTCATCCTATCCACTCTCTGCACTCCACAAACATTCCTCAGCAGTCCCATCTCTACTGCTTTCACTCTTATCCTGAATCACATTATTTCATCCTATCCACTCTCTGCACTCCACATACATTCCTCAACAGTCCCATCTCTTCTGCTTTCACTCTTGACTTTTCATTTTCATGCCACACCATAATCTCACATCCTTATGTTGAAGTTGGCACTAACACACCTTCATGTATGCCTCGTGCAGCTGCAACACTCAAAGCTTTGTTTCTTGTCAGGGCCTTCACAGCACCAGCTGCTTTCCTTCCTTGTCACTCTACTTTCCACTTCTTTTGCATCTTCCTCTCCTTTCTATCATGGTACCCAGGTATTTGAACTCTCTCCCTAATTCGAGTCTCTCTCCATTCACTAACATCACACTGGGAGTCACGTTCTCTCTCAATAACCATCACTTTACTCTTTTCTGCATTTACTGTCAAGGCACAATGCTCACAGTCATCAGTAAAACTCTGCACTAGTCTACCAAGTTTTTGTCCAGTATTTGTAAGTAGTACTGCATCATCAGCATACAACAATTTTAGATATTCCATCCATCACCATTCATTACCAGCGCCATCCCTCTGTCCTTTACCCGCGTTTTTACTTCTCTCATCACCTCGTCCATATATATATTGAACAACCATGGGGACATCACACAACCTTGTTGCATGCCCACACAGATCATGAACCATTCACTGAGATGCCCATTTACCCATACACATGCTTCACTACCATCATAATAACTCTTGATGGCACCTAGCAGCTTACCATGTACACTTTACATGCGCAAAACCCTCCACAGTCCTTCTCTGTCTACTTTGTCATATGCTTTTTCCAGATCCATGAATGCCATAAACACCTTACAGTCCTTCTCACAAGCCTTCCCCACTATCTGTCTTATTGCAAGTATTTGATCCACACATCTTCTGCGACTCCTACAGCCACCCTGTTCATCACTCACTAGGACTTCCGATACCTTTCTTACTTTCTTTATAATAATTCTTCCATATACCCTCCCTACATCACTCAGTAGACTTATGCCACGGTAATTTATGCACTCACTTCGCTCACCTTTATTTTTGTACAGGGGTACTGTACAATCACAGCCTTCTTCCACACTGCAGGCACAGTTTCACTCATCCATGCCTTTCCCTTTGTACAGGAGAATAATTATACCTAAATTCCTATTCTCCGGGACTCTACCTTCCTCCTAGGCCAGTCTGCATGTTTTCCATATCCATTCTACTACCATCTCTCCCCCATGCTTCAGCATTTCACTACACACTCCAGCAATTCCTTTACCTACCAACACTTTATTGAACATCTTCATACTTCCTGTGCCTAATAAGAATATTCCAAGAGTTGAGAAAAAGACCAGATAATGTGAATCAGTAATTCTGACACATAAATTAACTACATTTAGAGAACAGGATATGACTGCAGAACAGGTGTTTGTGATTAGTCATTCAAGAAATCATATTGATATCCATAGGAGGGAATAAAAAAAAATGAGTAAAGATAATAAAAAGAACAAATCAGAGGAGTGTTTCTTTGATGGTGAGACAAACTTAGGACACTGAGTTAAAAAAATTTTCGGCATCATACTTGTGAATCTTCAGTAAAGCCTTGTCATATTTGTCAGGAATCATGTTGTCATTATTTGAGGAAAATAATAAACAGCTTGGGATATATACAGATTTATTGTGGATGAACAGTGTATGAGAGTTTCAGATAAGAGTAGTGCTGTCCTAATCATGAAAGATTTATTAAAATATCACCTTTACTCTCTGCCCTTGTAGTGCAGTGCTGCAGTCAGTTTCTCCTATTTAGTAGCATTCACACAAGTTTAGACCATTAACTACTGATACTCAGATTGCATGAACTTGCAGTGTGCAACCTGAAAGAAGATGTTCAAGCAAAGCTAAATCTGGACTTAAATATCCTTGCCAGGTGTAACTCAGATCAACAGAGATGAGGAATAAGGAAAATGTACGTTACTGGTACGTGTAACTAGATTTTTGCTCTCTCTCTGAAGAGGCATTATGGTAGTTTGTTGTTTAAAAACATGGAGAATACTGTCATGTCATGCTGACAATCTTTCAGAGACCATAGCAAAAATAGAATCTAATACTCCGGTAACTCATTTTAGTGTGGGTTATATTACAGCTCATTTCAGTTTGGGTTATGTTACTCCTGTTTGGTGGAAGTCTCAGGGACTTTTTGATTTGGAAGATGTTAAAGTGAATACAGGACAATAACTTTACATTTCCATGCTTATGATAATTTGTTGAATTGGTAGGGGGTCAGTCAAGATGGTAATCAATACAGGTTGGGTAAATTTTGGCAAAAACTATGCTAGTGAGAAAATGCAACAAGCAGTAAGGTACTGTACATTACAGTGTAGTTTATGATTGTTAACCCATGGCACTGGGGTGCCATCTTCATTTTGTTCTTGCAATCATGATAATCTTATTCAGCTTAGGTTTAGACTGCCCTGACTGGAGGAAATTTAACAATATTAAAACCCTTCCTTCAGTATGAAAGACCTCTCTGAGTTGAAAAAAAATCATCTCGTTGCTACAAGAATAAATTAAATAGGACATCATCCAGATTCAGTGGTTTAACTAATTGTAGAGTGCTGTACCCCTGTGCCTTCAGTGCAAAATGCAACTTTACAAATTATACCATTGAAAGTTTCATATTACAGCATTGTTATGTTAAGGTATAACACCATACCTCAGGATTTTGTATTCATGTTAGGAATACATGCACACACATCTCTGTATACACAGTACTTATACTCAACTTGGAAATTTAATTTTTTTCTCCTTGTATCAAAACTCCTGAAATGCCTAGCTCTGTTGGGGCACTTTATACAGTGACTTCTTGCAGTATGCGTGTGTCTTTTTTATATCTGTATTGCTGTTGTCTTAATTTTACTAAGTTTAATGGAGATCTTTCACAGTGAAGGGATTAAAGTTAATATCTGTTAGTCCCATCAGTATGGTCTATCTTGTCCTGGCTACCATCACGTAATTATATTCAGCTTTGGAGAGAGACATTGCACTTCAATAGAGTTAACAGAGAATGTCAGGACATAAAGTATTGTGCACATAATGTATGTCGTAGACATGCCGAACAACTTTTATGTTGTACGACCCTCTACATTCTTAACCCTTCAGGAATTAGATTTTTTTTTGTTTATTAAATGTTAGATTTTCTTTATATCTATCTATCTATTTCTTTATTTCTGTAATAATTGAGTATATGGGATGTACTAGTGTAGTTATCATCACTGAAGCTCCACTGCAGTGTACCTTATGCATTAGAAATTGAAAGCCAGTGTAAAATACAGTATATCTTACTACGGTGAAGGTTATATATATGAAATACTTATTAACTGGCAAATCCACTACTGATTTTTTGTAATTTCACCTTTAATACTTTATATTGTTGCATGTTTTATGGAGGAAATTATTATAGTTGTTACAAAATCATAGCAAAGGAAATAGCCTTGGTTACACATCACCGCTGGCAAGGTAGGTACCATTTCAATTGTTCTTTACTCCTCAAGTGTGAAAGGTATAACGGATGGTGTCATTGTTCTGAAGTGCAGCATTGGTGATAGGAGGTGTCTGTGTTTATCATTGTCTTGACCCTGTTCTTTTGTTTTTGCACTTTTGTGTATAGTTTATTCGTATATTTACCTCGTAGAGAGTATACTTTTTAAACTGAGCAGAACTGTACAGTCTTTACTCCTTAATACTTTCATCAGCACATTTACACCTGCTGCTATGAGTACATTAATGTTGTACAACAAAGTATTGCACATTCCTCTTGTCAGGTTTGTAACAGAAGCACCATTTATTTTAGAATTTGTGATAATACAGAATTAACTTGCTAGATCAACACAATTTATGACGTCTTTATAAAACATGCCGCTATAAACATAATATTTATGCACACCCACGGTCACTGAAACTGTACAATATCGACCGCTAGAGCCGAAATGTGAAATATCTTTGTGAGATTGTGGTGGTGTTAGATACTGGTTAATACAGTACATTATTCGTACACAAAAACAGTAGTATCCAACATACATTATTGCTCCAGCCGTACGGTATTTGTTATAATGAGCATAATTAATAAAATAGTTTTGGTTTGTGAGGTTTGTGGTAGATCAGATGTAAAGGATACAATACCGAGAACTTCTTTTTTCTTCATCTGGAAGACTTGTTACAACATAATAGTTACACCAGCTTGCCAATTAGTTATAACAGGAAAACATTCAGGACAAATTATCAGATATTTATATATTGTCTCGGTCAGTATTCCCTTGACGTCGTCTTGAGCCGTATAAAAACCTAATGAAATCTTTGAAACAAATCAGCTCTGCTAAATTGGTTGGGATCTCGTATATCATTAGTGTAGAACACCTGAAATGTAAAGGCCGGGACAGCATATTAGCGACTTGTTTTCCCGAGCACTTTAATATCCTTTGCTTGATTAGTTCGTTTCATCACACTTTATTCTTGTATTCATTACCACTTTGTCAGTGATTTTTCGTCAGTTCAGCACTTTTTCTAATTTCCGATAGTATTGCCGAGGAAGATTTTGAATGGTGAATAAAGGCTTGAAATTTCAGGAAATTCTTGCACTTGGGACTGCGACAGCGAAGCATTAAGGAGATAGAAGAGGGGAGAGGTAGGAAGGGGAGAGCCATGGAAGATTGATTTAATGTTAAGAATACGCAAGAAAGTTGGAAGAGGGGAGTGAAAGAATAATCGAGCGGGTGGGAAGGGAAGAAAGGTGCAGTAGAAAAAGGGAGAACTAAATTTGTGTGTGTGTGTGTGTGAGAGAGAGAGAGAGAGAGAGAGAGAGAGAGAGAGATGGGCAGACCTTCTTGCCTCCAGCGTGGCCCAACACAGACTGGCGTTTTCAGATCTTTATTCGCTCCACCCGCAAACGTCTCTCCGTCTGCCTGTCTGATACCACCTTGACGCACACGTGTACACTCTCGCGTACACCCGTGCAAGCTTTCATCATCGTCGTCATCCGAACCTTATTTCCCACAAGAAATAAACAAGACAGCGAAGTCGGACATTATTTTTTTCATATGCATTGTCAGTGACCAGGAGAACGATTTAGGCGCTTGAATATTTGATTCTCGGCTACCGCCGCTCTCATGTGTGACCTACTCTGACACGCACCGCCGCACAAGCGTATTATAAATGTATTAATGTGGGAGGGAGAAAATTATTTAGAGTTAGACTTAAAGGTAAAGGAATCTCGATACTTTTCATGTGTAGGCTACTCTCCTCGGCTCATCTCTACGGGCGTAAATGTTTCTCATTGTGTTTTAAATGTGTGAGTGTTTATTAATTAGAAGTAAGACAGTTAGTAAGACTTGAAAATGTGAATTTCGGCACTTCACAGTATTTTCACTCCATAATATTCTCTGGTGTACAGCCATGCAAGCGTACATATTTAAGCAGGGTAGTACAGGTGCGTATTGAATTACTCATTTATTTTTGGAGGAAGATTCTTTACTTCCATGGAATATCAGACATTTCCTCACTTTCTTGTGTAATCACTTTCTCAAAACACGATAGGACGTATCCTTGGAAACCTTTTCATGCGATTTTGTTAACTCTGAATTCGGGCGTGATAAGAGTTTAAAAAGGTAGCTAATATATTTTTTATGCAAAGAAGCAAAAACCAAGGAATGAATACCAGCAAAGAAATAGGTACAGAAATAAAAACTGAACGAGGAAAATTCAGCAGCTTTAATAGAAGGCATTTTCTTGTGACAGACTCATGACGATTATATTCAGCTGTAAATATGGGAACAAGACTGTAATTTAGATTTTTACTGAATACCTGTAACGGCTGCCCATAATGTTGCGCTATGTAGTCTATCTATCTATCTATCTATCTATTGCCAGACGCCTCAATCCCGTTTGGGGTGGCCACAAACAAACAATGTAGTCACCCTGAAGTAATAATAATAATAATATTAATAATAATAATAAAACGTTTCTGAGTGACTTCAAAGGAATTCGTAAAGAGAAACAAGGAAAAAAATGTTGAAGTGTACGATCAGACAGTCCTTCCGGAGAACTTGTTGCACCATTCAGTTCTTGTGTCCCAGAATCTCGTCCTGCCATACAACCCTGAGAGAGAGAGAGAGAGAGAGAGAGAGAGAGAGAGAGAGAGAGAGAGAATCACTGCTTGCGATATTGTGCAACTTGGTATGGCTCGTTAAGTAATAAAAGTGAGCTATGAAGTGATAATTATTTATAGCCTACTTGCGGTTCGAATTCCAATGCATTTTGGTAAGATAATACGAAAATTCAGTTTATTGCAGTAGTAATATGTAAATCTGTTGACGTTCCAGAAAAATACGTTTGAAACTGTCATTACACCGCAAAGGACGATACTCCCCAACGTCAGGAATGAGATAGGCGCATTGTATATAAGTGATGTGAGATGGTTTACAGTAACTTCTTCATCCGTTGACATTGTATTAAAATAAAACTAATAATGCAGAGGGAAGAGACTGGCTAATGTATGCCCACCATCCAGTAGAGTGATATTAAAACGTAGAGACCTATAGTAAGCAGAAACGTGAATACTGTACCATTAATCCTTGCGATTTGTGTTACTAGGACATTGTTTGAGTAGGTGCAACCCAAGGCTCATCTAAATGTGAACCCGGTGGAGTGCACGCGTAGATTCCAGTCCATCTTCCTTTGTGGGGATAGGAAAGTGAAGTATAGACGTTATAAAGTAGTGAAGCCATCCACATCGGTGCCACCACAGGAAGGCGTCCCTTTCCTGTCCCTCCATGCGCTGTAAGTCAGGCATTCCTACCACAGGAGTTAAGAGCTTACGAGGCCCGCTCTCCTCAAGGACGGAAGTTGTCCCATTACTTTTATTATAGGGTCTGTAAATCCTCACATGCCGTCACGCGTCCCAACACACACACACACACACACACACACACACACACACACACACACACACACACACTTAATACCTCAATTCGCACAGCTTTAAGCATCTTCTTGATCTTACAAGCCACCGATAGTAACGTTTTGTGCTCGACTGTAACTGAGATTCTTAAATGCGCACCCAGCTCCTTGCAAGAAAACAGGCAAATCGACACTTACTAATTAACTGAACTTAAGGGTACATGGGGTCTAAGGTTTAATATATTTACAGTGAGGGGTCTGCTAAGCTCAAAAACGTAATTTGCAGTAGCAGCAGTAAAGCTTTAACGCGGCGTAATATGGAAGTGATTAACCCATCCTGTACGAATTTTTTTGTGCTTCCACCCGCCTGACGATTTTCCTCAGCTGAGAGACCTCTCATAGTGAAGGGGTTAAGCCCCTGTCACACATACACGACTCAAGGCTCGACCGCGGCGGGACTCAAGGTCGTGTCCTAGTTGGTTCCCACTCCTCCCGACTGGCCCCGAATCTAATCTGCTCATGACTGCCTCACGACTGGTCGTGACGTCCTCAAGAACGCGACCAGATCACAAGGCGACCGCGAGGCAACCATGAGGAGACGGAGCAGCGAGTCTTCAAATTTGAAATTTTAACGGATTTTTGTCAGCCACGACCGCCCAAGAACGCAACACGACTGCGTGACGCATTCGGGGAATGCACGACGACCCCCCCGAGCCTCCCCCGACTCGGGGTATGGTTGCAGTCTGATCGTGGTCTGGTCGTGGTCGGCAACTCGTTACGCAGTCGTAACTTTTTTTTGTCGGCGACTGCACGCTGACACGCAACAAACGCATCACAACGCATCCGATTGAGCTAAGACTGCTTCAGGACTGACCAACGACACTCCCGACTACGACGCAACTGTGACCTTACTTTTGGCAAGTCGTGAGGCTCGAGAAGTCGTCCAGCGGTTCACGACCGCCCGCAAGAGTCCGGGCTTTGTCAAAGAATCAAGGGACGACCGATGACAAAAGCCGTTACGACCTTGAGTCGTGTATGTGTGACAGGGGCTTTAGGGACTTCCCTCTCAAGTACATGCCCAGAAGTCGTGCCCCATGTTCCGTGTGAAAGATGTTAATATTATTGGAGTTAGAATCCAAGAGTCATCCTTGACGATCATCTGGGATCAAGTGCATTACTGCAAACCCACTCCCTTAAGTTTTCTCCGTTGCGGTTCAACGAATCTTGAACGAGGAAAAAAAAAAAGAAATTTTGTTGCCAGCGCGAGGCTGTTCCACAAATGACGGGAAAGCTGCGACGGGAAGACCAACAATGCCTGGGAAAGTTCTGTGGAAGGCTAAAGGATGGTGAATCTTGGAAATGGACGACAGTTGTCAGTCCACACACACACACACACACACACACACACAAACACACACACACACACACACACACACACACACACACACACACACACACACACACACACACACATGTATAAGACGAGGAAAAATGTCAGGATATTGAAGAGTAAATAATCTAGAGAAAGAAGAGAGAGCGCTGAGCTATTAAGTGGAATCGAGTTGAGGGAGAGAGGGTGGAGAATATTGAGATGACTGTTGAGAGTTCCACAAAACTTTAGACTTCAGGACAGGGAAGGCTTTCGAGATAGAGTAAACAAACAATAACTGAGGATGGAGGAAGAGTGCCGAGGTATTAAAAACGAACAGATGATGGAAGAATTGACGAAATTCTGAAAAAAAAATAAGACGAGATATGAGTAGTACATAAACTTGAACAGGAGATGGAACAGGTGTGTCAGAATATTAATAATTTACCAACAGACTAACAGGGAGAGAAGGGTGAAATGTCGAAGTATCAATATTATCATTATGAGAAATCTGTCCTATTAAATATAATAATAATAATAATAATAATAATAACAGTAATAGTAATAGCAGTAGTAGTAATATATATATATATATATATATATATATATATATATATATATATATATATATATATTAGTTGTAGTAGTAGTAGTAAAGCATAAAATAAGAGGAAACAAGACTTCATGGTATAGGTTACCATAGGTGATTTCAAGCTTCTTAACTAGGAATATATATATATATATATATATATATATATATATGGCTCTGGATAAGTTTCTTGAATTGTAAGGGTTAGGTAGAGGCTTCCCTAACCCCTTCACTATGAGGGGGTCTCTCCAAGGTTACACAAAGTGGTCCGGTGATAAGAAATCAGAGTAAAAGCGAAAAAGGTAATCAGGCCCAAGAGGTTAACAATACACTTCTCTGATGGTTACAGAAATTAGAAAAAAAAAATCTCGCACTCAAAGGATTAAAGTCTTCAGTACAGTGATGTATTGTGTTTTATTATTGCCACTATCAAACAAGAACTTCAGTTTAGAAGAGCCCCGCTGGTAGAGAAGAATTTATCTAAATCTCCCCTCTCCCCCTCCCCCCTCCTCCGAAAAGTCAGTCCTGAGCTTAGTAAAATGTACTAGAGATAGCAAGAGTAAAATGAACGTGACGTCTGGCTGAAGGGGTTGAGAGTAAACAATGAATGCGTAGAGGACTTGCGCAAGGTCGAGCAGTATCAGGCGTTATATTTACAAAGGATCTCTTTCATGGACCGAACAACTCTAGTAATGTATCTAGGCAAATACCTTTTCATGGTCTTGTCTGCTGTAGTATTATATTCGGGTCAACTCCGGACGATTTTATTCAGCTGAGGCCGAGTATGGGAGCCTGAGGGTGTTAACCTTTATTTTTCTTGAATAACAAAAGTCTCCGTGGTATTTTTTTACTGGCATAACCTGGCGGAATTTTGGATGGTTGGATATTTCCCGTATTAACTGATATAATTGTGAAGTGTTTGGAGGCTGAATTAATATCAGATAAACCAGTGTGTGTGTGAGAGTTATTTTCTGGCATAATGTTGGGTGCTCGTATTGTGTATTGATTCATCCTAGGTTTGTTTGTGAAGTGTTTGGAGGCTTTCTGAAGATATATGTTCAATATTAACGAGCAGTCATATACACAAGTTAAGCTTAAGAAATTTGACATTCACTTTAGTTTGGTTGAAGTGTTGGTGGTTGGATGGGTGAAGATGAAAGTATTGAGCATTCCTGGGTGAAGGTGAAAATAATAAGCAACCCTAGGTGATGATGAAAGTATTAACAAGCAATTCTGAGTGAAGAAGAAAGTATTAACAAGCAATTCTGGGTGAAGAAAGTATTAACAAGCAATCCTGGGTAAAGATGAAAGTATTAACAAGCAATCCTGGGTAAAGATGAAAGTATTAACAAGCAATTCTGGGTGATGATGAAAGTATAAACAAGCAGTCCCACACACAACTTTAAGCTTAAGAAGGCATGTGAATACGGAGCCAGAGGGTACAGCGTAGTGTGGTGCTGGTTTATTCCTAGTAAGAGTTTAGAAAGAAGCGGTTTTTATTTCTAGTAAGAATCTTTGGAGCGTTAAGTCACGAAATTCCGAGGAGTGTATATAAAAAAATTCAAGGCTGTGGGAGTTTATAGATGCTGCATTATTAAGGCTGGTCAGGCTGTCATCTTATATAATTTTTAAGAAGAAAAAGTTATTCTTCTGTTTAATGTTGGTTTTTGTTATGGATACTCCCCCCCCCCCCCGCCGCTCTCAAAAAAACAAAAATATCGGTGACGATAAAGAAAATTTGGTCATCTGCGTAAAACAAAGGATATGAAACAGGATTAATTACTGTCGAAAGTTCTAGCCCGAGAGAGAGAGAGAGAGAGAGAGAGAGAGCGGATGTGGTGAAGAGGGACTTACGAGTAACCACACAAAATTGACGGGAGCATTAAACTCTTCAGGGCCAATTTGACGGACTGTAGAGTAGTTAGGGAGATAGAGAGGTAGTTGTGAAGTGGAGGGAAAAAAGGAGGAAGGGATGATGGTAGTGGAGGGTGGAGGAGATGCTTGGAGGGATAGAGAAGAAAGGGATGGTGGAAGATAGATGAGAGAGAGAGAGAGAGAGAGAGAGAGAGCATGATGATGATGATGATGAGGATGGAGGCAGTGGGAAAATGAAGGAAATGGTAGGTGATGACGGGAGGTGAAGAATGGAAGAGAATGGAGAGAGAGAGGTGAAGGGAATGATGACGATGTTTGTGAGCACGTGTGTGTTGAGAGATGAGAAAGGAAGGAGAACGTTTTGATGCTCATGAAGGATCATTAGGAGGAGAGGGTGGTAGAGGGAGCGTAACGTTTTAGCGAGACGTTTAGATGGATGAGAAAACCTGGGGTCCAACAGGATTTATTTTTACACGGAGAGTAAGAGATATAGGAAGATTCTGCGCTTTTCGTTGTCCTCCCCGCGAAAACCAGTCATACTTACGAAAATTAAGTAGATTGTAAGTTTGCAAATCCGGGTGTCAGATTACAGAGGTGCTGAATCGAAATGTGCTGGGGCCGTTTTCTTGTGAGCTTAAAAGGTTAAGCTGTTCTCACTTGAACAGGTTATCTCTGAACAGTGAACATGCCATGTTAATATACTTGTAGTTTATTCAGCCTTCGTGAGAGCAAAACGTTACTGATAATACAGAGGTAAATTATGAAGTTTAATGTACTTTATATATGGAAAAGAGTAAAGTACTGTAGGATCTTCTGATTCTCAAGAATAACAGCCTCAGTTTTGTGTTGTAGAGCTTTATTTGGGGGGGGGGGGTAACATTATAGGATTAGTCTGGCAGCCCGGCGGTAAGAGGAATGTAGTAAACACAATATCATACTGAAGGGATTAATATTAAAACCCATCACTATAAGGGGCCTCCTAACCTACACAAAATCTGGCGGTAACGAAAATAAAACATAGGCCGTGGTACGTCTTATCTTGGCCGACATGGCAAGTAAAAATTATCAAGTCCTAACCACCGTATAATGCCGTAGTCGTCAGTCGCCGTTTGGGACAAAGAAGCTAACTGTGTATGTACTTGGCTTTTCAACTGAAAAATCGTCTGATGTAACGATGGAGGCCTCAAGTAGCGCAGAATACTGGAGGTTCAGTAGAAAGAAGGCAGCGCAGGCGAGAGTAAGCGATGAATTGCAAAGCAGCCATATCTTTGAGCTTGCAGACAGTGTGCCGGCATGCGCATTTATCATCCAGTCCCGACAGGGTCGCAGATTTTTACATCCCGCGGCGACTAGAGTTCGCGGAAGTTGGCGAACCCCATAAAGCCTTGCAGTACTCTCGGCTCGCAGGCCAAATGACTGGGTTCCCAGAAGAGGTGTGTGTGTGTGTTGGGGGGGGGGGTGATGAAATCGCAGGTGCCTTGCCGCTTTTTTGCTTGGGGAGTGAGATTGTGGAGTTTTGAGTTTGTTGTGGGGCGCCGTGGGGTTGTTGGTGGGGGTTCAACTGGGTTCATAATCTGCCCAGATCAACTTGCGTCACTCCACCGGCACGGAACGTAGACCCAGTACATTTAAGATGTTATTATCTCTGCTGTGTGAATGACAGTGATTTTGTTCTGTCAGAGTTGAGGGGTGCAACTGTACAGGAAGTAATAAACGTGTGTCAGCTGTAGTGCTAATGTTGCCTGTGTTTCTGTGAAAGAGAAATGATTGGTGTCAACAGCGTAATCTAGTTAGATGTGTCTCTAGTTGGTTAGTGTATTTTGTAGGCCGATAAATCCTCAGACCTTTGGAGGATGACAAGTGGTGAGTAAAGTAGTCTGGTGTTGAACATAATAAAATCGGTCTTCTCCTGAGGTTTAAGGGCTAATTTGGTTCTTTTGGACATGATGTGAGTTTAATGGAGTTTTACACGTGTTTCATATTGTGCTCTTGCGTAATGTGTTGACCTCTGATGGATGATGGATTTGAATTTTGTGGTGTGATTGGTATGTATTCTGTACCGAAGGGCTTCATTTGCTTTCTGAGCGTTAATGGGTGCTTGTTCTGTGATTGATGCCCGTTGTGTTAACTGTAGGATTATTTCTGTGAGTAACCTTTGTTGCGGGTTTAATTTTTTTTCTGTGGCATGTATGATGCTTGGCCGTCTTGTTGTTTGCCTTTGTGGTGCCCTAATTTCCTGCCGAATAGGTTTATTACTGTGAATCATTTTTGTATTAATTTCTGCAGGCAACTGTTGTGAGTAATTTTGGGGATCGTATCTGTTGTGGCTTTTGCTGCTGGGTCATTTCTGTGGTGTATCTCATTTTTTCCCGCTGCGTAATTTTTGTAACCTGATTGATGATTGTTCTCTGGGATAATTGATGCTGGTTCTGTGATTGATGCCCAGCCGTCTTAATGTTTGTCCAGGCGGAGCTCGAAGGTCTTGTCGGGTCATTTTCTGCGAACTCTTAGACGGACTATAAATCATACGGAGTGTTGGTGTGGGATTGGAGTGTGTGTTGTGTTTTGGTTGGCTCCATTCCACGTAATCTCTTGAAGGAGAGAGAGAGAGAGAGAGAGAGAGAGAGAGAGAGAGAGAGAGAGAGAGAGAGAGATCGTACGAAGGTGGTGCATTTCGAATCTTACGTTAAATGCAAATACTGAAGATCTTCGGTTTGTGTGTGTGTGTGTGTGTGTGTGTGTGTGTGTGTGTGTGTGTGTGTGTGTGAGAGAGAGAGAGAGAGAGAGAGGGAAAGGGGAGACTTCATTAACTCAGCCATCATCCAGAATGATGATAGACTGCGTGAGTTTGAGTGCGAGAGAGAGAGAGAGACAGAGAGAGAGAGAGAGGATGCGGTGAGTAACGATAGAAATAAATAGCTGAGTGACGTAGGTGCAAAAGTGGCTTTATATTAAAACAGGGAAATCCAAGTCGTGTTTATTGGTAATTTGGTACGAGAGAGAGAGAGAGAGAGAGAGAGAGAGGGAGGGGGGGGGGACTGTTGGGTGGCATGGAGAGGGAGAGAGGGTAAAATTTCTGGGGAATTCCAGGGTGAAAATAGATTGATGGAATTATTAAAGATGGAGGTGAGATTATGTGAGGATAGGATAGGAGAGAGAGAGAGAGAGAGAGAGAGAGAGAGAGAGAGAGACTGCTTTAGGGTGACAGAGAGGGAGAGGAGGTGAAAATACTGGAAAATTTTAAGGTGAAAATAGATATGTGGAAACATTTAAGATGGAGATAGATTATGTGAGGGTAGGAGGGTGAGGATCGGAGAGTGAAGCTAAAAACACTAAGGATGATAGGTGAAGATATGAAAGTGGAGATAGCAGAATGTGAAAAGATTATTTGAGGTGTCATTGTAAGTAAGGATTAGAAGTTATGAGATTGGAAGTGATGATTAGCACTGAATCTTTATAGAACGGGAAGTCATTCTTAACGTCTATATTGATGTATTTTAGTTGGTTATTCTTACTTCCTCCAAATGAATTATCCTGTGAAGGATCTCTTGTACCGAAGGGGCTAATAAATGCTGTATCTAACCTCCCCAGTTCTAGAAGTGTCTACTAAGCGAAATAGTAGTAGTTGTACTTGAAGTTAGTACAGTAACTGCATCATCGGGGTGAAGCTGTTAAGATGGACCAGTTAATGGTGGAGGTTTATTACGCCCTGATAGTTTTTTTTTTTTTTTCCATATATGTATGATACCAAGTCGTGGAAGGCTTATTTATTGCCGAGAAAGTGCAGAGCAGAAAAGAGTGTGAAGACTCTTCGGTGTGTATATTGTTATAGGGATATTTGGATCAGGATGAATCTTTTTCTTTTAATCGCACGAGTGTACCCTTGTAACCTTTCCCTCTGACCAATATATTTTGCTAAGCTCGTCTAAGTACCCTCTAGTGCTTTATTTATGTGTGGTAATTTCTGCATAATTTGTACAATAGTGCACAGCTAGATAAAAATGTGTAATACTTAGAAAATATATTCCATAAAGAAAAGTGGGTAAGAGTGCTAAACTCCCGTGAATACGGTTTGAAGGGTGTAGAGGTAATGAATAAAATAGATAGTTGCATGGATGGTACAAGTATGTTAAAGTCAAGACAAAAGTTTGTGGCTTAAGGTGATGGCAAAATGTGCGATACGTAGAAAATATATTCAGTAAAGACGTGCTAATGAGTGCTATACCCCTGAAAATACGCATTAAAGGGTGTAAAGATTATAGATAAAATAGTTACGTGGATGATAATGTGTTAAGGCTAAGAAAAAAATTAGTGGCATGAGGTGATGGTAGAATGGAGTGCGGATTTAGTGGCATGAGGTGATGGTAGAATGAAGTGCGGATTCTGTGATGAAAGTGATAGTATGCAATTACTAATTCAGTGGTAGGAGAAGGTGAGGATAATACAGGGAAGTGGTCATTGTGTCCTTCTAGTTTTGAACAAAACTAAGACCGTTAACGTAACCCTTTCAGTACGTGTACGCCTGTTTTCATATTTTTGCTGACTACGTATTTTAATTTAGGTAGGACCTTGGGGTAATGAGGGTCATAAACAAGGTTTTACGTAACTATTCTTGTTCAAAAAGTTTCCTCTAAGCTCAGTAATAGAACATGGTGATAGCGCGAATATTTGAACATGGTGATACCGCGAATAAAATAAGAATTACGGCATGTCGTTGAAAGAGGCTTAAGAGTTCCCGGAGGAATTGAGAGGATAATGGTAGGTATCAAGTTGAGGCATAAAGATGAGAGCTTCTTGGATTGAGAAGCAGACGAAAATAAACGTTGTTATCCTTGCAAATAAGAAAGGAGATTAAGACCACGGGAAGGTCAAGTATTTCGTAGAATATATCAGACGGAATCAAGGTAACAGTGATGGCCCAGGTATGGAGTGAAGAAGAGGTTCATGCATTTATTGATTACATTTAAAAGATCGTGGCAGCATAACAGTGGTGATTGCCACAGAGGGGTTGGCTGAGAAACGGATGGAGAGGTGAAGTCTTCTACGCTTTCAGTGTAATGTGGGTAGATTGGTGCGTTGACGATAGGAAGGTGGAAGGAGGGTAGGGTGAAGAAAAAGAGGAAAGAATTGTAGTGTAGCGATGCAAGGATAATTATTTGGATAATATGTTAAGGACAGTAGTGAAGAAAATAGATGAAGGATAATAGTGAGGATAAGAGGCTAAGGATAATATTGAGGGTAATAAGAAAAATAGTGGTGATAATAGTGAAGATGATAAGAGAAGGCTAATAGTGAAGATGATAGAGTAAGGATAATTGTGAGGATAATAAGATAGCATTAATAGTGGGGATAATAGGAAAGGACAACAGTAGGATAGGACAAATAGTGAGGATGATAGGATAAGCATAATAGCGAAGGTAATAGGATAGAACTAATATCGAAGGTAACAGGATAAGGATAATGGTGTGTGTCTGGGCTGTTGGGGTGAGGGTCCTGGCTGGGTGACTTTCCTGGAACTAGAGAGAGAGGAAGGGAGGGCTGCGACCTCTCTAAGGCTGCCCTCACCGTCTTCACCCCACTTTCTTACTTTCTATGTGCTCTCTCTCTCTCTCTCTCTCTCTCTCTCTCTCTCTCTCTCTCTCTCTCTCTCTCTCTCTCTCTCTCTCTCTCTCTCTCTCTCTCTCTCGTACACATACCTTCCCTCTCGTGTTTTCTCACACTCGCCTTTTACCTCGCTTTCTTTCTCCATCTTGTATCATTGTCCCTCCCTCCCACCCTTTCTCTCACCTCTCTTGTTTCTTCTCATTTTTTGCACTCGCTTCCCTCCAAAACAAACCTCCTACATCTTTATTTCTTTCTTTTTCGGTGGCCCGGTGGTTAGCATACATGAGCCCCGCTTCTGAGGTTCGAGTCCCAGACATTTGAAGTGGGTGCTGGTGGTGTGTCCTTCCATATGCTTGCAATTGTTGACTCTCTGTGGTTGGTGCTTATGACATATTCGATCCCTGATACACTCAAACATAGCCACTATTTCACCTTCATCTTGACATATTTGGTCTCTGATACACACAAACATAGTCACTATTTTACCTTCACCTTTTTCATATTCCTTACTTTCCTTTCTCTCTGCACGACGTTCACATGCGTCACTTTCAACGGATACCCCTTCCCCACTTGAACTTTAATTCTGTCTATCCCTCCCCTCCGTACTCATAAAATTGCCCCCCTACCGTTGTCCCTTTTCCCACTGAGCACTTCCAGGAACCCCCTCTGTCCATCCGCGTCCCGGCAGTACAGTCCCGTCTTGCCGTTCGGGTCACGCTGTTACAGGGAAGGTGCCGTGTGCCTCTGGGTCCTTGTTTCACTGATTATGTTACTTGGGCGGCTTCGTATTTCTTTAGGGGCTTTATATCTTCCTGTTGCATTGGGTTTGCCTCCGTATTTCATTAGGGTACATATCAGTGTGTAGCTTTGGGTGCGTAAATTATTGCTGTTTCATTAGATTTTGTGTGGATGATATGATCTATGTGTGATTTGTGTGTGGGTACTGAATTAGATTTTGGATTTGATTGATTTGGGGTGTGCATTTCGTTTTCTTCGGCTAAAATTCATTCCCTGTTTATAGTATAGTATTTCACGATATTTCTCTTGCTGTGGCTGATTTTCACGCCTCGTACACGCCTTCCTGTTCTATGATCGATACTTTGCCATTTTTGTCGTTAAGTTTTTGGCCTTAGAATATCCCATAGTGTGTGTGTGTGTGTGTGTGTGTGTGTGTGTGTGTGTGGTGGAGGTGTTGGTGTGGGTGTGTGTGAGTGATGTGCAAATCCGTAGTTTTATTTGTCATTTTTTCCCACCTTGTCTTCCGTGAATTGCTTTGTACTGACTTTTTATCTGATCTGAGACTGACATACACACACACACACACACACACACACACACACACACACACACACACACACACACACACACACACACACACACACACACACACACACACACACACACACACACACTCTCTCTCTCTCTCTCTCTCTTCGTTCCCCTCCTCAAGGAGTGTGTAAGTGGAGACAGTTCTATGGTGCCTTGTCTTGCGCCCTTATTGCCCTTCCCTATCCTCCCCTCTCCATACCGCTGTTTCCTTCTGTTTCTGTCCTTTCATCGTCCCTTCTTTGCTTCTAGTTCATGTTTTCTTCTGTTTTTTCTTCCATCCCAGTTCTTTTCTCCCCTTGTCATATCTCTCTCTCCTTTTACCTTTCCTATCCTCCCATCTCAGCTCTGCCTCTTGGATCTCCAGTGCTCGTATTTTCTGTCTCCTCGTTTCACCATCTCTCGTTTCCTCTCCTCGCCCCTTTGCTCACCCTACTTTTCCCCTCGGTTTCTCGACCTGAGTCCTTTTTTTTTTTTTTTTTTTTTTTTTTTTTTTTTTTCCGGCCCCTCATGGGAGGTGCGTGAAGGAGACAGCTCTATGGGTCCCTGTCTCCCCTCCCCCCCTCAGAGGTCACACTGCCAAGGTCGAGATTCACGTCTTTGTTGTCTCCATCTTGTCATATTGTTCAGGTGTTGGTTTATGCTGTTGCATGGGTTGTTAGGTTGTTCCATAGTATTGTATGTAAGATTGGGATATTTTTCTTGAGCCGTTCCCTTGTCCTTTCGTTCTAGGTGTATATTTGTTATTACTGGAGCGATATATATATATATATATATATATATATATATATATATATATATATATATATATATATATATATATATATATATATGTATGTATGTATATGTATAATGAGGTGTAATTGATAACATTGTATAAAACATTATTCGTATATATCCGTGTATTTTCCAAGTACTGTATATTGATATTCACATAGCCTAACGATCACGCACTGGTAGTCATCTCTCAGTAATATTTTTAGCTTCTTATGTCTTTTCATTTCCATTTCAATTCCCCTTACCTCCTGCCGTCCCCCTTTCCCTCCCTTCCACCTTCTCTCCCCCCTTCTCATCCCTCTTCTTTTGCTCCTTATCCCTCCTCCTCCTGATTGGTTGCGATGATCTCCAAGAAGCGATTGATTTTCCGGTCTGTTAATGCCTTTAGGATGGTCACGAGGGGGCACCTTGAGGCGGGATGGGCCTAGCGCATGGCAGGGGGTGGTACTGAGGGACTGAGGAGATATTGCGGTGGA
Source organism: Coenobita brevimanus (assembly GCF_032717465.1). Taxonomy (NCBI): domain Eukaryota; kingdom Metazoa; phylum Arthropoda; class Malacostraca; order Decapoda; family Coenobitidae; genus Coenobita; species Coenobita brevimanus. Next base: position 12,056,448 of record NC_137017.1, on the reverse strand, counting down.
TACTCAGCCCTTTCACAACGAGGGCGTAATTTGTTCTGGGTAGAAGGTTTATTCATGAGTTTATTAAGCTTAGGGAAAAGTCCTCAGTGTGAAGGAATGAAGGATCGAATGAGGATAGTAGAAGTCTTCGTCATCAAAACAATATTTCACGGCTGTTATGTCTTGTTTAATTGTATTTTTCTGTATTCGTTTACATATATCTGTGTACTTGTATTTATTTATGCCCTTGAGGGTGGTTGCTTATAGTTCAAAAAAAGCATCGAGATCCAAACTTTTTCTGAAATGAGACCTGAGTGTCGTTTCTTCCTTCTTATGGGGTGTCCGATGATTTTACAAATAAATAACAAATAGAAAATAATATGATATCATACGATTTATTGAGTGACAATGGAGGGTAACAAGCTATAATGAAAAAATAAGGTCTATAGTTCCGTATGTCAAGAGCTGTGCGTCCTGTGTTTCAGAATGTACATAACAGTACAGTAGAAATTTCTTGTGTGTGTGTGTGTGTGTGTGTGTGTGTGTGTGTGTCTACGGTCGGAGTCAAAAGTTCTCCTAATATTTCACATCTGCTGCTTCTCATTATCCTCATCTAGCGATATTCTGAAGTTGAGAGTGGTTTGGTATATTTTTCTGATGCCTTAGTAGGGAAGTTACTGCCATATCTTATCTGGGGGAGGCGGTGGCTGAATCGGTAGAGAGGCAGCCTGCAGTCCTGATGGACCCAGGTTCGAATCGGTGGGGCAGGGAACAGTTTAAGGATTTGAATTTCATAAAAGCAGACTTTCCTGATCTACCAGATGACCCGCCGACATGTCATAAAAGTACCCCCGCTATTACCAATACACCAGTCCTGTATGAGACTGCCCTAGCATGTATTCAACATGGACGGTGGGTGTTAGCGCCGAAATGGTGACATGTAGAGAGGTGTGCGGCCATCGTGATGTTTGTTTTACCACTTCACTCCCATGACATCTTATTTTATTCTTTACCGCGTTTAGACTACAGTATTTGCTCAGCTTAGGAGACGCTTTTTGGAACTGGCGAAGTTGGTTATAGCCTTCACTAACCGCACCACAACGAAAGATCTCCCCTAAACTGACCAAAATCGCCTGGTGTTATAATCTGATTGAAGGTGCTAACTCTTCCTAGAGGTCTCTTAGGCTGAATATAATTGCTCGGTAGTAGCGTGAATGAAATAATGGCGTTCTGGCACTTACAATACCAAGTAACACTGTTACGAGGACTGCGATAGGTCTTTGTTGTTATAAGGACTACATTAAGTGTTTACTAATTAGAGTTTCGCAGAATTTATCGTTTAGAGTTGAGTAATTGTTGTTTTTAGGACTGCATCTGTTGTTTGTTATTAGGGGTTATTAGAAATTTGCTGAGTGTCAGTTTTAAGGACTGCATTTGTTGTTTGTTATAAGGACTACATAAGGCGTTTGTTATTAGTAGTTTGCAATGCGTTTGTTTTAAGGGTTGCATTTGTTATTGAAGGACTACATTAGGTGTTTGTTATCAGGAGTTTGCTAAGTGTTTGTTATAAGGTCTGCATTTGTTTGTTTTAAGCATAACATTAGGCGTTTGTTATTAGGGAGTGTTAGTTAGAAGGATTGCATTTGTTGTTTGTAATTAAAGCTCTCCTACACTCATGGGATACCGACTTGATTAAATGTATGCTGAGAACTGGCAATTACCATCACCTAATTGCCGGGGAGGAGTGACATTCCTTGAAGTGCTTGAGACTTAATAGCGTCATTAAGTTCACAGAGGCCGTGGGTTCGTCTCTCTCTTTGTTTAGGGCTCAGGGGAAAAGCTGCTTAATCTTGATCTTACCCCTTTCTTATCTTCTTCCCTCTTCTCCATTCTTCTTCTTCCTCTGTCTGCCTTCTGCCTTTATCTTTCTTCCTCTTGCTCCTCCATCTCCTCCTCATCTTCTTCATCTGTTGCTTTTCCCGCTCTTCTTCCACTCCCTCCTCCTCCTCCTCTCGCCCTCATACAGGAGTGTCCGTACCCATGATTTATTATTCCCCCTCCCTTCCCCTTCCCTACCTACTCTCCCACGTCCTCTTCCTTTCCCCCTCTCCTTCTCCCTTATCACCCCTTTCATATTCTTCATCTCATTGTTGCACCGTTTCAATCCAATGATTCTGTGTTTAATTCGTGCTGCTCCAGAGGATTGTATTCAGCTAGAAAATACCTAATAGCGATTTTATGTATCACCTCACGTCCGAAATACCTATCCTGATCTGAGTAAAATTGTGTGGAGATAACAAGAATTAATCAGTAAAATACGTCATGTGTCCTGTTAACACACACACACACACACACACACACACACACACACACACACACACACACACACACACACACACACTCTCTCTCTTTATTAGATTATCATTTTTCTTGTGTCTGTTAACTTTCTCTTTTAATTTTTCGTCCCCTCCACCCTCCTACTGTCCCTTCCTCCATTTTGTCTCATCCTGACTCGTCTCCCTTCTCAGTCATTCACCTCCCCACTCTTTCCTCTTTGTCATTCCTTGCTTTCCTCCCTCCATATTTCTTCCCTTCCTCCATAACTTCTCCCCCATCCCTCCCTTGTTCCTTCCTTCCCCCATTCCTGTCATGCTCTCAGAGTCCTGGACATGTTTCTCGTTCCTATTTACTGTCTTCTTTCCCATTCCGCTATGCAACTTCACCACTGCACACCTTTCTCCACGCTTACACTTCATTACCTTCCCATCCCTCCCATTTTCTTTCCTACCCTTCTCTCTCCCCTCCCTCTTCCTATTTATACACTCCCTAATCTCCCCCTTCCTGTCTTCCCCCTTCTGTCAAAATGTACCACCTTCTCCTTTCCTCACTCTTCCGACCTTCCTCCTTCCCTCCTTTCCCTCTATTCCTATCGTCTCCCCTCTTCCCAGTCTTCTCGTCCCCTCCCCCTTGTTACCCTCCCAGACCTCCCCTTCCCTCCTTACTCCGCCTCTCGTACCCACAACATCTCTCTCCTCTCACTATTTTATTCATACTTCCTCTCCCACCATTCCCTCCTTCCTTTTTTTCTTAGTTTACCTCCCTGTTCTCTGTCTCCTCCCTCCAACCTTCCCTCTACTTTTCAGTCCCTTCCTCTCCATCGCTCTCCCTTCATTGCCTCCTCCTTCTTGCCCGTTCCACCGTTAATATCTCACTCCTCGCCCCTGTTTCTCACTTCAGTTATCTCTCACTACCTTCATGTGTCTCCTCCCTTCTTTGTCTCCATTTATATTCTTCTCCCTTCTGTCTAACTTGATCTTCCCTCCTTCTCTCTTGCATCCCTTGTCATCCAGTACTCCTCCCTTCCCAGCTTCCAACCCACCCACCATCCATCCATCCTTCGTGCTCTACTCGTTTCCTTTCAGCATTCCTCCTCCCGTCTCCCCTCCCTTTTCTACACCTGACTGCCCTTCCTCCCTTTTCCTTTAGTTCTCCACTCATCCGTCATCACCATCCTTCCTTTTCTTTCATATTTTTCCTTCCCTTTCTGCTTTTTATCTCCTTCAGTCCTTCATTGCCCACTTTCTCTTTCACGCTTTCCCTACTCTTCCCCTCCCATCCCTTCCTTTCCCCTTCGTAATATCCCCCACTTTCCCTATTTTCCCTTCCTTCCTTTCCCTGTATTTACGTCATCCTCTCATCTCAACCCTTTCTCCTCGCCTTCCCCTTACCCTCCTTCCCTCATCTCCTTTGTAAATCTCCATATTTTGTTCAGTCTCCCATCCAGTCTCCCTGTCCCTCACTAACACATCCACTTCCCTCTGTCTATCCCCCCCACTTCCTCCTTACTTCCTTTCCCCGTCTAAATCCCAATCCTTCCTCTACTCTCACATCACCTAAACTTTCTCCATCTTTAACTCACTCCCAATCTTCTCGCGCTTGTACCTTTCCATTTCCTTCTTCACCTCTCCTTACCTCCCCTTAACCTCCCTCCATCTTCCTCCCTCTCACCTCCCACCCTCCATCAGTCTTCGCCTTCCCCTTGTCTCTCCTCCTCCTCCTCCTCCTCCTCTCTTCTATCTCTTCATCTCCCCATCCACAGCGCCCTACCCCGTATCAGTTTCCAGGAAGCCTTATATAAAACCGCGGGGAGCTGTCCATTTACTGGGTCTGGGATGAACGCTCTCTCCAACTGGGATGTCGGGAATCTCTCTCTCTCTCTCTCTCTCTCTCTCAAAAAAAATATATTTATATATATATATATATATATATATATATATATATACAGTATATATATATATATATATATATATATATATATATATATATATATATATATATATATATATATATATATATATATATATATATATATATATATATATATATATATCCTACACCTTCCTCATTATCAGCTTTAGTTTTATCTTACTGTTCATTTGTTCTGCTCCTCCATGCACATACTGTACTTCGTTACATACCTTTGTCTCTTTCCATACTCTTTCCTCTAGCTTATCATGATAATCCTGTGACGTCCCAACCGCAGGACAGTAACGTCTCGTTTCTTCCACCAGTCAGGCCTGTTGGCTTGTAGCCTGTTTGATCGAGTGTCAGCAAGTTTGCCAAATTCACATTCTGGTGTTCTCTGTGCACTTCTTGCCCTCACTTCAGTTTAGAGTTGTTGTTCTGTTGTCTCTTTTATGTCAGTTACCAATCGGCTGTCTTTTCATTCTGAGTGCCCTACAACTTCTGTTCATAGAGTTAAGTCCAACTCAACCCCTGTTATATTGAATCCCCATCACTTCTATATTAAATCCTGCTTCAGCCTCCCTACACCCACCACCACCATCACTGCCAGACCACCCACCCTGCTTTTGATAACTGCTGTCTGTCAACCTCTCACCCTTCCCTCATGACCCTTCCTCTTCCTGTATGCTCTCTCTCTCTCTCTCTCTACGCATTTACTTTCTATAACTATCTATGTACAGACCATTTTATTCAGCATCATAAGGACTCTTGAAATGAAAAGGATTAGAAACAGCTTTCAGCAACCCTTCCAGTACAAGTGATCCCTTCAATAGCCTATACTATACCAAGCCATTTGTTCAGTAGCCAGAATACATACGTACATATATCTATCTATTTATCTATCTATCCATCTGTCCATCTATCTATCCATCCATCTATCTATCTGTCTATCTGTCTGTCTATCTATCTATCTATCTATCTATCTATCTATATATATATATATGAAGCCATTTCACCGACGGGTTTGATGGCGAAGTAAAGGCGTCTGAGAGAGAGAGAGAGAGAGGGGGGGGGAACTGAAGGAAAAACAAGGACTTAACCAATTAAGCAAGGATCTCAAGCATTTCTTACTGGAGAGCTAATCTCCATAGCTGAATTATTATCGAACATCGTTTTGTTTGGTCGTCTTGTTTCACCATAATTTTCACTCTAGTGTGGTTGTGAAGTGTTACGATCATGTGGCTAAGCAGGCGAGTTTATGCACAACTTAATATAGATAGTTTGTGAACGTGGTGCCTCATGTGGGGGAGGGAGGGTGGGATCTGATTTGGAAATAAGGTATTATGAATCGTTAAACAAAAGAAGAAGGGGTCAGTAAGCGAGGAGGTTGGTGAGCACGTATGATAGTGTGTGTGTGTGTGTGTGTGTGTGTGTGTGTGTGTGTGTGTGTGTGTGTGTGTGTGGTGCGCCACGAACCACTTTACCACTTAAAAGTTTCGTACGTACGCTGTTGTTAGTGTTCGGGGAAGATGCACATGAAATGAAGGATTAGGATGAGAGAGAGAGAGAGAGAGAGAGCCATCCTACTACGTTCTTTGGCAAGTCTGTGGGTTGTATTATAGTCATCTTAAAAGGCTTTGTAAGACTTCCTTAGTGTTAGTCATTTATGTTTATTGCACCTTAACCTTTTCAGTCCGAAGACGTCCTTTGTATTATAATCAAGCACTGACTGATGACTTTAAGATACCCACCATATAGAAGTGGTTAGTAGGAATCCTCATTCACCTTCTCACTTTTTCCAGCCGGCTGCGGCTGGAGGTTTGGTGGGTGGGGCGAGCTTCTTGCTTTACTCCTCTTTATCTACAGCTCATAGAATACTGTTCTTATTTTCAGCTCAAAGAATTAGATATCAAAACCATAGCTGTCTAATAAACAAACACGAAAGGACCGTTTGGTTTGTTGCTGTGTGCTGTCCTTTGTACTCCTTTATGATTTTTCGTCTACATAAGGTCTCCCTTCAGCGGCATAACATCATCCACGAATAGCACTGAAGGGGTTAGTGTGATATTAATTAAACAGTTTGCTCAAATGTATCAGGCAACCCAATGTTAACGTTTTCATTACCTGAACATGTTTCACCTTTTGTTTTTTCTGGGTCATTGTGATTGCACTGAGTTTCTTTGAAGTGTTAGTTACGGCCTTCATTAACCCCCTCACTAAGTGGTCTCTCTGAATTGTACAAAATCGTTTTGAGGTAAAAAAATAAAATAACTTAGGATTTTCCTGACGCCCGCCACTTCCACGAATTATACTGTAGCTCCTTTTGAGTTTCGTCAGCACGTTAGCAGCTTTCTAGTAGAACGCCCGCGACCGTCAGACAGTATTATCCTGCAGCACCTTTCCTCCTTCACTCTGTACTCTTTGTCGACTTCACAAACATATGTAGTCTTTCAATTGACACTTTATTTCCTCATTTCTCAAATCTACAATCTGTCCATTGACTCTTCATTTCCCCCAGTCTTTCCGCCAACACATCTATCTCTGCGTTTTTCATTTCCTTTTATTGATTTACTTTTTTTTTTTTTTAATTCCCATCTCCTGCCGGCTTTTTATCATCATCTTTCCTCCATTCCTCTTTAAGTTGTTCTTTGACATTTTTCCTTCTCGTTCATCACTTCAGTCGTAATTTCATTGACCCTTACTCTTTGATCTTTCCATTAACACCCCTTTCCTCTCATCGTACTTCAGTGTTATCTTTCCATTAACAGTTCGCTCCCCTGTAATCTTTTAATCGTGCATTTTCCTCCATTAGTAATCCATTCATTCACACATTCTCACTTCCCCGTATCCTTTCTGATGTGGGTTTATTTCTTTGTATAACATTTTCCCGACATCCTATCTCCTCTCTTGTGGTCCAGTCCTCTAGTTCAATTACTTTAATTTGACCAAACTAAGTCACACCCGCAGCTTGAATGTTGAGCCGTGATTGAATTATATAAGGATAACAGTGACACAAAATGTCAAGTATAATGAAAGTCATTACTGAAGAGCCGTGGATCATTACCGTGTGTCTTTTAAACACAATATGTCCGGGCATCTCAGTATGAACGGATCTTGAATCAGGCCCTTGTGTTCAGTTTTTCCCGGAAAGAGCAACTTTTTATATAATGGGCTTTCAGCTAATGGTTCTTTTTTCCCTGCCGTAAAAAGTCAGCTGCACAAAGCGTTAAGCATCTTCGTCCTGAAATCTAAAACGCACTGTAGTTACATTAAGTGTGCACGGAGAGGGAGAAACCTGTGCACGTTAATGGTCAGCGGGGCAATTGATGCTTGGATTCTAGCTAATCTTGGACTTTGTGTGGACCCTACTTGGACCCAGTCGATGCGCAGCCGGGTGTCAGAACAAGGTGTTAATATGCAGGAGCAGTTTAACCTTCTCGTCATTGGGACAACTACTAAATGTCTCCCGAAAACAGGAAAAAGAAGGGTGTTCGTGTTGAAAAAGTTAAAGTTATTTGCTCGTAACTCAGGGTATTAAACTGTAGATAGACATTACTAAGAAGCGATGGTTACGTTCGCTTCACATGGGTTTGTCTGGTTCTTATCTGTGATTGGTCGGTACAGGCGAACTGCTGATTACACGTGGCTCTGTTTGGGGGGGCCCGCTTGTTGTGTCTAAGGGCTGAGAGAGAGAGAGAGAGAGAGAGAGAGAGAGAGAGAGAGAGAGAGAGAGAGAACATTGTTAATTTTCGTGGGTAAAGTTATGTGTAGCTTGAAAAAATTTGTAAAAAGATAGATGTTGGGGGGGGGGGAAGAACAGAGAGAGGGGATGAGAGTGATGATGAAAGATATGGGGGGAGACACGAGATGGCTAGGCTAAGCAGAAGAGTTGGATTGGAATTATGAAGATAAAGAGTTCATGGTAATGAATGGAGAGAGAAGAGAGAGAGGGGGGGGGGAAAGCGAGAACGCTATGTGTAATCGACAGAGAGAGACGGGGAGTATAATAAAAAGGGAAAAGTATAACATAGAAAAGGGGGGGGGGCGAGATTAAAGAGAATCTGAGATAGGAAAAGAGAGGACGATACGAGAGGAGAGTAGTGTAACAGAGACGGATGAGGAGTTAAAGAGAAGTGGAGATAGGAAAAGAGAGGAAGATATCAGTGACCCAAGAGTAATAAAGGCTATTTCGTTCACTTTAACCCTGCAGCATATTAACCCCTTGAGAACGATGGCCTCTTTTATTGTTTTATTGCTGTTGCTTTTAGTCGATTATTTTCAGCGTAGGGGAGTTATTTATTTTATTTTTAGTTTATTTAGCCTCATCTACACCGACCCCCCTACTTCGAAAAGTCTCCCAAACTGAATAAAATCGTCAGGTAACAAGAATTTATTAAGAAGCAGGGTACGTCATCGGATCGGAGGGGTTAAGCGATGTTCTTGTAGGCATAGAAGAATCCGTAGCACCTCTCCCTTAGCTATTTATTTTGCATGTTACACCCCAGATCCACTACTAGGATGACCTGTTTACATCTGGCTGCCTCCATACAATTTATTCAGCTTGGAAGTCTTTATTTTATTTTTATTTTTTCTTTTTTTTTTCTTTTTTCATTTCCTTCCATAATGATCCCTTTCCATTTAATCTTTTGTTGCCCCTCCTCCTGTCTCTGATTTTTCATTGCCCTATATGTACAGTATTTAATCTTCCGTCCCCCCCCCCCTCCTTCCATCTTCTCCCTCTCGTTCTCGTCCACGCAACCCATTCTTTCTTCCTGTATCTTCCATCGTGTGTGTGTGTGTGTGTGTGTGTGTGTGTGTTTTGCGTTTCATCCAGTCTTCCCATCTCTTCCATTTTCCATCTTCGTTCATCATTCTTTCGTCCATTCTCCTCCATTCTCCCCTCCATCCATCATCCACACTCTTTCATTCCACTTCCTCATCTGTTGCTTCCCCTCATTCAAAGGACTCGCTTCCCACATCCTCTCCCCCTTCCCCCCCTGCCTCTATCCCTCCCTCTATTCATCCTTCCCCCCTCCTCATCCCTCTTCCTCCTGTTCCTCCCCCACCCACTGATTTCTAGGAGGTCCGCCCACTTCTGGTAACCGGAGGAGGAGGAGGAAGAGGAGGAGAAGGAGGAGGAGGCCGCAATGGAGGAAGTGGAATAATTGTTATTAAAAAAAAATGAAAGAAAATAGAGGCTGGGGTAGATGAGGAAGAGAATGAAGTAGGAAAAAGAAAAAAAAGAGTAGGAGACAGTGTCGTAGGAGTAGGAGGAAGAGGTAACATAGAAGAAAGAGGAAAAGGGAGAGAAGAGGAGGAGGAGGAGGAGGAGGTCTTTTTCGGGGTCTTGAGGGAGGGAGTAGGAAAACTGGTTAATAATAAGAGAGAATATTATTTAAACGCGCAGTTCTTGTTGTACTTAGAATCGGTTTCATTAGTGGAAAATTCTCTCTCTCTCTCTCTCTCTCTCTCTCTCTCTCTCTCTCTCTCTCGTGTGTGTGTGTGTGTGTGTGTGTGTATGTGTGCGTGCGTGGTATGAAGCAGAATAAGCAGCATAAAAATAGTATGTTGCTAGACTTGAGCCCACAGTAAGGAAAGATGACCAAGATAGCATTGTGGTCATGTAAGGTTGGACTGAGATGTAAGCTGCGTAGTCCAGACGGGAACGAAAGACTTTGTAGCTTCACCCTAAGGACGTCATGTTTGGGTTTATTCTTGCTACCTCCTGACAAGTTAACTTTCGGTACATTTTTCGCAGCGAAGGGGTTTTGCAGCAGTCTCAGTTGTACTCCTTCACCATGAATAATCTTTCTCAAGCTCCTTATAATAGTGAGAATACAGCAAAAATGACGTGTTTGGGTAAGGGGGTTGTAGGAAGATGGGGTGTCTCAGAGGAAGGTGGTTGGAGAGGAAGAGGGAGACGGAGATTAATGAGGTGGTAAAGAGGAGAGAGTGGGGAGACCGAGAACGAGGTGGTGTGATAAGGCTTGGGAGTAGTTTATGTAAGAGAGGACGCTGTGTCGTGAGAAGAGGAAGCCATTACTGAGTAGGTACAGAATCGCCTGAAGGCCTTTCCTGTACAGGCCACCCGCAAATCGGGTAACTTATTTTACTCAAGAGGGAGAGTTTGGGCCAGAAACAAGAGAAGTGATTGGAAAGAAGAGTGCAGTTTAGGACACACACACACACACACACACACACACACACACACACACACACACACACACACACACACACACACACACACACACACACACACACACACACACACACACACACACACACACACACACACACACACACACACACACACACACACACACACACACACACACACACACACACACACACACACACACACACACACACACACACACACACAGAAGAGAGAGAGAGAATATGGAAGGAATGACTTCGGCTAAAAGGGAGCAGAGGAAGGGAATAGATGGATGGGTAAGGCGTTGGAGAGATAGAACCAGGATAGGGAGGTGGAGGCAGGAAGTATGGAAAGAGGGAACTTGTCAAGAATCCCAGTACCATTGTGACGTGGTAAGCGTAGCCCCTTTGTCTCTGTCTTTCTTTTTCCTTGTTTTTTTTTTTTTTTTTTTTTTTTTAAGTCTTTTCAGAGAAGTTAAAGTTCATATTGTCTGTGTGAATCGTTGGAGTTCTTTTTATTAACCCTTTACCACCTCTTACCTGTTAACCTTTAGTCTTGTCTTGCTTCTTCTGTAAGACCATTCTGCTTAGTGGGGAGATCTGGTGAAAGTTACAAGCACATGACATTTTATTTTATTTTTGATAATGCTGGAATATTTTATTCAGTTTTAAACCCTGTAGTGACCTAGCTTGACGTGACTTGAATTGACAGAAATGGCCCTTGATATATATGACAAGCACTCAACATTGCAAAAATGGCCATGATATAGAAGAATGTATGTAGTCTGTCTTGAATGGATGTGAATTGGTCGAATGAATTTGAATTGACCACACTGATTGCCTCTTTTGACGAAGGTCTTGTTTTTCTTCTCTGAGTTCACGTCAAGTTAAACTAGATTAGATGACGCATTGTGTTGTTACATTGAGTTTGATTAGACAAGGTTTTTGCTAAACGAAAGTTGGTTATTTTTAGTTACTCTTCGTTAGGGTATGAAGAGTTTTAGATTAGGTTAAGATTTGACGGAACGTACAGTTTTGGTTGTTGTTAGGTAAAACATAGGTAAGGTTTATTAATTCATTTATGGTTTAATTCAAGGAGGTTAGGTTAGGATAAGAGTTGGATCAGGTTCGTCCGTAAAAGTATAGATTATGGCATATTACGATAAGTTTAGTTGTTGAGATGAGGTCTGCTTTGAACTTTAGGCTGCAGTAAAAGTTCATGAAGTACTGTGATACCTAGTTTGAATCGTTCCGACTGGAGGTAAAATTGGTGAAGCTGTTTAATGTCAAGTGTGCGTTGATTAGACTAAGAAGTGTTTAGGTAAGGTTGGTTCCTGGGATGGTATCTCTGAGAATGAAAGAGGAAAAGGTCATGGTCGGCAAATTTTCATATACAATACGTGAAATCAGTCAGGCTAAGAGTGCGTCTTCTACTTCTAAGGTGTGCTTTTATCCACACGTTTTTGCGTCTTCTCCACGCACCTCCTGCTCCTTCTCCTCATCTATTTCCCCCCCCCCCCAACTTCAGTTTTCATTTACGTCCCTTTCTGCCA